>NC_136015.1:25490402-25562902 GCF_048128805.1 Centroberyx gerrardi | reverse complement strand
GTAACAAAACCCTATTTTAAAGTAATAATTTGTTATATTTTCATATAAATAAATGTAATTATAAATAAATAAATCTTCTCCACTGTCTGTTCTAAACAGCCGGTGTCTGGTCGCTCTTTCCTGGGAAAAATCCTCTGGCGCACAGGAAGTGATGCGTTTTGCGTTTCCTGTGTTGTGCTAAAATTTGTAGTCCCCTAAAAACTGTTTCAGTGGCGGTTTGTCCTCGTTTTGTCTTCGGTGTGTGTTGCTGTTTTGCCACTGCACAAGGAAATTATCATGTGGGAAATGTGTTTACTAAATAAGTCGACAAATGTAGAGCCTGACAACTTCCTTGTATAATCAATAAACGTTTTGTGGGCTGAGAAATTAATATCATAAACAAGCGTTCACCATCAGGCGTTACTTTCATTCTTTGTAATCCCGTGAAATGATTGTAAAAACTAGAAAAGTGAACAATAGCAAAACAATCCACAAAAATTCAAATTATTTTGTTAATTTCTTTAGGGGAAACTAATTTTGGCACACCACCAAAGTGATCTCTGGGAAGTGTAGTGCAGAAACACCACAGCAGTGACCGCTCATCACCAAAGATTGAGACAAGATTTAAAAAAAAAAAGGCTCTTGCAAATTTCCACTTTAATTTTCCTTTCAGGTTCACTCATTTGATGGCAGCGCGGAGGAGGCTGCTGCCCTCGTAGACCTGGACCTCTATATTGGAATAAATGGATGGTGAGAGGATGATGAGATGTAATGAGTTAGATTTCCTTTCAAAAATGTTAAACAGTGTCTCAGCTTTCCTACTATCTCAGTGAAGAGGAGTAGACTCCATTCTCCCTTTTTAAACAAACAGTTAAAAGGGATTTTTAACAGTAGTAAATGACGTGGGGACTCGAGTCACATGACTTGGACTCCAGTCTCAGTTTGAACTGCTTGAGACTTGACTTGCTGCATGAAGAGAAGACTTGAGACTTGACTTGACTTGACTTGGGTTCTGGTGACTTGGGACTTGACTCTGACTTGTACTTTGATGACTTGAAAAGGTTTCTAAAGTCTTGACTTGAGATCTTGTGTTTGTGTAAATGACTTAGATTGAAAGTGATGAGATTTGTTCCAGCAGACGACTGAATTTAAATTCTGTTTTCTGAATTTGTATGGAATGATTGAATTTATTGAAGTTGAAACTGATTATAGAAATCAAACTCATGATGCTCTTACCAAGTTTTTATCCTATTAAAACCATATTGCATTGAAAAGTCCTAGATATTTAGTTTTCTTTAAGATATTAAATTGATACTGGACTCTTGATTTGTTCTGACTTGACTTGCTGTTCTACATTTAGACTTGAGACTTGACATTAATGACATGGACTTGACTTGAGACTTGTGCCTCAAGACTTCAGACTGACTTGGGACTCGAGCAAAGTTGACTTGAATTGAAAGGTGTTCCTTTTTTCTATTTTCAGCTCCTTGAAAACAGAGGCCAATATTGAAGCTATGAAGTCTATTCCTACCGAGAGACTTATGATAGAAACAGGTTGGTTTCAGACAGTTTTCTGCCATATAAAAGATAATTTACAAAATATGGCTAATAAATGGTAACTAGAATAGAAATTACCTTAGAACTTGAGTGACAGAATGGACGCTGCTGTTAAAAATTAATATTCTAGAAAGGTAATTTTGGCCGGTTCACAAGTTCACAACCACAGGATGTTCGATAATATTATTATGAAAATTAGGAAGTGTGAATTCCATGAGACACATTTCACATTCATGTCAGATTTGCTACAAATACGAGCTGCTGCAAACTACAGAAGTGTGTCAACACAGGCTGCAAACATGGCAGTGAAATCAATCAATCAATCAATCAATCAATAAATCGTCTCTGATCCCTCCAGATGCTCCGTGGTGTGGGGTGAAGAACACTCATGCCGGCTCCAAACACATTAAAACTACATTTCCCACGAAGAAGAAATGGGAGGCGGGGCACTGTCTGAAGGACAGGAACGAGCCGTGTCACATCATGTGAGCAGAATTTTGTCTCTTTAATTCTCAATACAGAGTTAATTGTAATAGAACCTTCTCACCAACATGGCTGACGTACTATAGATTGGTTCTTACTATTACCAGCAAGAAGGGGACTTTGTGTCTCCTCCGACTCTGTGATCACTGATTTAGTGTTTCAACAGAGATTATAACACAATCCAGCTGCTGTCACTGACAGATGTTTCTGTTTCTGTTGTCAGACGACTGAAAAACTCTAAAAGTTGGTTTGATCGAGGCTCACACAATGCCAACAGCACAGAAATTACCGTTAGCCTCGGTTAGCCAGTTAGCATTTTGTGAGCCTCGATCAAACCGCTTTTTATAGTGTTGCAGTTAGAGCTGAACAATTAATAGAAAAAAAAAAATCAAAATCGTAATATGAACTTCTGCAATTTCCAAATCGCAGAGGCTTCAATTAATTGCTTAAGAGAGAGAGAGTCCATGAATCAAATACAATATTGGTGAAAATGTTTCATCATATTCAAACTCAGTAAATCCTGCACACTGACATCTATTTTTCTTTTAACTAAATAATTTTTCTTTAAACAATTTTGAAGTTGTAAAAAATTCAGGACAAGAAAAACTTGATGATATGAATCACAATTGCAATATTCTCTCAGATAATCGCAAATTCGATTGTATTGCTATCGATTATGATATTGATTATGTATGGTGTTATACACTATGTTGAAACACAGAATCAGTGATCACAGAGTTGGAGGAGACAGGAAGTTGCTTCTTAACATTTTTGGCAACAGTGAGAACCGATCTGTAACCTCCGACGATGAAGCAGAAGTTCGTCAGTTTATTAGTATTATTATCATTATTATTATTATTATTATTAATGAATATATTTCGTTAACTGTGTCTCCCAGACAAGTCCTGGAGGTGATGGCAGCAGCCAGGGAAGAGGACCCAGCGGAGATCGCCAACACAATCTACAACAACACCATCAAAGTTTTCTTCAGCTCCGGCTGATGATAAACCGGTTCAAAACCCTCTGAAGACCGGCTGCTTCGTCCCGAGCCCTGATCTACCACGTGGACTAAGTTTGGATTGAAAGGCGCTCGAAAAAATGACTTGAATTCAGTGCCACATTACTTATTTCTGTGCTCAAATCTCCACAAAGCCTCTGTGTGTGTGAACATTGGGTTCAGGGTCGACTCTCTCTTGCCTTGTTTGGAAAGTCGAGTATCTTCTTATCTTCTAAAATAAAGATTTCCATTTTTCTTTTATTTCTACTGCATGCTCCAGTTTTTGCTGTAGAATTAAAATAATCAAGATGCCAAACAAGATGTAATTATTGTCTTTTCAGTTATTAAAGGAGTAGTTCATCCCCAAATAAGACTTCATTCATTATCTACTCACATGTCAGTGGAAACTTATTGAAGTTGTTAGGACAGTAAACACACAGCGAGTTCGAGCCCCTGTAGCTCCATCTCAGCCTTCTCCCAAACTATTGAAGTAAACATTACAACTTTTTACAGCTCCAAAAAAAAAGCATAAAATGTCCATCAAATTTCTCCAAACAGTTTCTGCAGCCAAAGTGTTTTGTAGCCAAACAATTGCACTGTGGGTCCAAAAAATCCAATATTTACCTCATTATCTCCTTATTGTCTCCATGTTCTGGTCGCCCCACAGCGCTCTGCTTGCTGCTGTAGGACCTTTTTGACCCACAGTGCAATCGTTTCACTACAAAAGACTTGGATTATGCTGTTCTGCCTTTGATTCTCTCTAATGTTACTCCCCTCTCAGTAGATCTTGACTACTGTGAGGTGCCAATCACTACAGATGCAATTTTTGGCTCTATTTACCATCTGGAAAACAGCAAATCCCCAGGGACGGCTTCACAGCTGAGTTTGTATGAGATTATAAATCCTTTTCTAAATTGTTGACTCCTTTCCTCTTGAACGTATTTTCAGAAAGTATTGGAAAGGAATCACATCCTCCAACCGCGTCCCAAAGTCCAAAAAACATTTAAGATTAAGATTTCGTTTTTGAACAATGGTTTAACAATAATATAATTGTATTGAGTCAGCCAGACTCAGCAAAGGAGGTGTTCCATACCTACTCTGAATTTCTCAAGTACAAAATTGTAGGAGTTACAATCCAGTAACTCCTGGAGAGTTTTCCATTGTTCTTGATGCTGTATGCATATGCCGGGGTATATGCTATAATATATTACTATATATTACTACAGTTTCCCTCTGTCCAGCCAGCTGACTACAGTGGGCAAAATCTGATTTCAGAGCATAGAGATTAAACAGTTTAATATCTTTGTATATTATATATACAAATATATATTTGTATATGTAAATATTTCAATAAAGGTGTTCTATTTCAATTTCAACCTGATTCAATTGTATCTTTGTTTCCATATATGAAATGTATCATATATATATTAACATTATAGACCAGCACTTTTCCTCAAGTGACTTTTCTTTGCAGTAACATTGAATTTGTCAACATTCTTCTCACCACTGATAATGATAATAATGGGTGTTAGACTGGAGACTTCATTATGTCAATGTTTCGTTTTCTTTTGTTTGGGACACCTCATACATTTAGTGATGTAACAACCATACCTTTCCCTCATCCGTGTTTCTATGACAACCCATGGCAGAGTTACTACAAAGTAAATGAGAACATTCTGCATAGATATTCATTTTTTACATTTCCGCTTATTTTAGGTATGTGTTCACAGGTCTATATTTCCTACATGCATCAAGATATTCACATCCAGTTTTTTCTATTAGGTTAAGCAACTTTCTGACTGCTAGCATGTCAAGTTTGAAAGCTCTCGGAGCTTGTATTATTAATCTACATGAGTTTATATGTCTCAACTCCCATACGCCCAGGCTATATTTTGGTTCTTTTTTAGTTTTGGGGAGTATAACAATATCTATCAATTTAACCATTTTTGCAGTGAAATATTTTTATACAAGAATCTTTCAAGAATCTCTTTTTGACAGTTAGTCACTAGGCTATTGAGCTTTGGGATGATCTAGACATGCCTTTACATAAAACCAGTTACGTCGGCTGCCACACCCTCTGACGCTCTCACGTCACGTCACGTCACGTCACGTCGGAAGAAGCTAGCAACTTCCGCGTTCCTCGCATAGCAACAGGAGGTTCAGCGGAGCGGAGATGGCGGACGGCGGGGTCCCCGCTAAATAACGTGAGGCAAAGCGAAACCGAAGACAAGCGGCGGCTGGGGATTTTCCATCGGTACATGGAGAGACGGACTCCTCCAGGACCGGAGCCCTGAAGCCGCATGGCGTCCACTCAAGTCCGGATCGGCCAGCAGGCCTTGGCCGTGCTGGATGTGGCTCTACGAGTGCCCTGCATCTTTATTATCGACGCCATTTTTAACTCTTACTATGACCCTGGTTCAGGATGGGCCGGGGCGGCAGGGAAGGTGTTTGTCAGAGTCATGGGTAAGCATGAGAATGACCTGCAGACTGTAGTGCTGGAGCCTCCGGCCCCCAAACTGTCGGTAACACTCAGTAAACTGACAGCTAGCGGCAGTCTGTAAGTTAGCTGTGAGACTCTGTCACCTGTCAGTCCGCCGTCAAGTTGAACACTTCGGCTCGACCAAAGCCGATTTAGCTACCGGCAGTAACATAAATACAAGCCAGGCTGCATGTCTGACCTAGTACTTAACGTCACCTAGTTGGCCATAACCCTGTGCTAGCTTGACACAGCTTTATTTACTTGCTAGCTAGCTAACCTTTGCTATTTTGTTTGCTACCGGTCTCTCAAAACACATTATAGCTGGACTTGACCGATGTAGGTTAGCTGTTTACTTCGTTCCTATACTTTATTCTCTTACTTTCCAACCCACAAAGACAATCTGGGAAACATCAAACTGTCTCTGGAGTGTCAACACACTGGCAGGCAAATGCTGTAGCCTGATGACAAACAAACAGCAGGTTACATAATTCTCCGTTTGTACAGTTTCTGGACCTTTGGACGGTGTGTGCCTTCTAAACTCCTACAGCAGTAGCCAAGAGATCTGGGTTTGGCAAGGCAAGAGGCCACATAAGGAGCCGCTAAAGTGGGTCAGCCAGCAGTTTAGTCTCATGTTTCTTCAACCAGGTGAAGTCATGTGAAGGACCCCTGCATAGATGCAAATAAGTCCAACAACCCCCTTTTAATAAACATGCAGTTGGTAGATGTGGTTTAGTGCAGACTTGTAAATGATCTGTCCTGTATGTGGGGAGATAAGAGTGAGGAAAGTAGAGCTGTGATTAGATCAGTCACTGTTATACTCTGTCTCATTGTGCAGACGGCTGTCAGATTATTTAATAGCGATGTTAAAGTATTCCTCGTTTTCCTGGGGAGCGACTCAAGGACCCCTCGAGGTCCCTGCACCCCGCTTTGGGAACTGCCTTCAGTGAGGCTAAAATGTCTCAAATTAGGGTCCAGGGCAGAAACAGACGCCAGTTCAGAGGTGCGTTCATGACGATGATGCATTGTGGGAATTGTGGAGCTATGGTGTGAAGATTCATAGTTAACGTTAAATCGCAATAACACAACTTTTGCTTCATTAGATAATGGTCAATAAAGAACAGACATAGGTTTTAAAAAATGTTTTTTAGTGTCATAAGTGTCATCCCTGACCCCCCTTGCCTCTTGATGATGATGTTGCCATAGCGATTGCGCAGTGGTTTTCATGTAGACTCAGTACTGTGCTTGTTCATGTGGAAAGTATTCTACCGCTTAGCATGTTGTTACCGCCACACGTGACAAGAACAAGTCCCCATGTAGATGTATATTACATTATTATTATGTATTCTGCACAGCATGCCGTTTAGGAGGAAGACCTGTCCTGACAGCTTGCTCTGTGGCCATTTTATCGATTTAGTTTTGTGTGTTTTCATTTGTTTTCATCTTGCCACAGGTGCTGCAGTAACTTTTTTTTTCACTTTTGTGAGCCTTGGATATTGTCAGTGTTTTTTTAAGGTTTACATTTTCTATCTGTGTGACACAACACACTCTTAAAAGTGACCCAGAGTCCACCTGTCTGGATTATGTCTTAGTAAATATTTGACGGAGTGTTAGAATTTACTGGTTTTGGCATGTGCTTTCCCCTGTTTCATGTTCTGCTGTTCTTCACCTAAAATTTCACCTAACACTTGAATTATTTTACCAGACAGACTGATTCAAATGATCTTTCAAACAATGACTGGTTACCTGCCAAAGTGACTGCTCGACTAGACAAACCAGCTATCGTCAAATTTTGCCAGCATTCGTCTGGTTTTACCTGTATGTGAGGAACTTGTATTCTATTCCACCTGTTTCATGCTCATCTTTGCGACCTGCGTCTCTCTCCTCCCAGGTATCCTCATCTCCAGCGTGGTGCTGGTCCTCTCCCAGAAGGCCTTGTTCAAGTTCTACACCCTGTTCTTCGCGGTTCTCCTCGGCGTGGCGGCCGTCCTCATCAACTACTACGCCACCTCCCACATAGACTTCTACAGCGCCTACTACAAAGCGGCGCTGGGGTTCAGGCTGCTGCCCAGGAACGGGCCGACGCTGTGGCTGGGCATGGCCGTGGTCCAGCTCTTCTTCGGCGTGGGCTACGTCTTCCTGCTCAACCTGCAGTCGGTGTTCGCCGCGCTGGTCGTCCTGGACATCATGATCCCTCTGTGGGGGCTGATGATCGAGCTGCCGGCGGACGTCCGGCAGCTGGTGGCGGTGTTCTCGGGCCTGGTTCTGGCCCTCAACACGGCCGTGTGCCTGGCCATGAGACTCAAGTGGTTCTACTACTCGTGCCGGTACGTCTACCTGCTCGTTCGGCACATGTACAGGATCTACGGGCTGCAGCTGCTGCTGGAGGACACCTGGAAGAGGATCCGCTTCCCTGACGTTCTGCGGGTGTTCTGGCTGACCCGGGTCACCGCCCAGGCGCTCATCCTGGTCTACGTGGTGCGGGCGGTGAGGAGGGAGAGCGGCGACGCCACGGGAGGCGCAGCGGACGGGAACTCTGACCCACAGGTGAGATCAGGACCGTACACTCTGCTGAACAGGGCTTTTATACAGGGAATGAATTAAAAATGAATTTGATAATTTCACTGGCCTTTGTTTGCGAGGTGAATCTATACATTTCTGTTCAGACGGACAAGCTTTACGTTTAGAAACACAATCAGCTGTTCACAGAGCTGAGCCCTCCAATATGGCCGCCAGGTGGTGTGGGGGTGGGGGGCGGTTACATCACCTGAAAGCCTACTATTCCTTCAGAGTAACAGAGGCTTTTCAGGGTAATAGAGTAATTCAGAGTAATAGTGCAGCTGTAGCACACTGTTGCACGCAGGAAAAAGTGGGACTTGTGTTGTGGCTACATGTGTGTCTGTGTGACTGTACCGTCTCCATGGTTACCTGCAGGGTTACCTGCTGAGCTGGGATGTGTTCTGGGATCTGTCCAGTAACCTGATCATCTCCGGCTGCGACTCCACGCTCACTGTGCTGGGGATGAGCGCCGTCATCTCCTCTGTCGCACACTACCTGGGCCTCAGCATCCTGGCCTTCATAGGTACGAGTGTGTGTGTGTGTGTGTGTGTGTGTGTGTGTGTGTGGGCCTGTGAGTGATGTGGGGGACCTGCGTGTGGAGATGCACACTGGACAACATGTGCATCAGCCATACGTATGTTGACTATGAGAACTAAGTATGTAGTAATAATAATCATAATCATCATAAATTCAATTTAAGAGCACCTTTTTCAGACTCAAGGACACTTTACATAGTTCAAAAGTTCAAAAATCAGAAAAATAAAGTTCACACATCAGTCAAATGTAATCTAATGTAATAAGTGACTGGAGTCCAATATCTGTAATCTGCTGGCAGGGCGTGGAGACGACACATTACAAGCAAAACATGACAAGAAACTGATATTTTGAAAAACATTTGTTTGGGTAACCAGTAAAACAGTTAGATGCAAGGTTGAATTTTATATATTTGTAACATATAACATAATACATTGTATCACATAATGTCAGCATTTGTTTGGGTGATAATTTAATGAATTAATGAGAAGTACATGCCAGAAGATTGTGTTACTTCTCTGTGTCGTGATCCATTTTGATAACCGCTGCACCCGTCCCCCTCCAGGCTCGACGGAGGAGGAGGACAAACGTCTGGGCTTCGTGGCTCCGGTTCTGTTCTTCATCCTGGCTCTGCAGACCGGCCTCAGCAGCCTGGACCCCGAGGAACGCCTGGTATGTCATTAACGGCAATCGTTTATCCAGCAGCTTAATTGATTGATTACTAAGTGAGGGATAATGTGAAAACGGCATCTCTGCTGAGGCTGAGGTCGCCGGCAGCGTAAAGCCTCCGCAGCCGATCTGACGCTGATGTTCGCCGTGTTGCTGAACGTTCAGCTTCGCTCTTCTTTCTTTTCTTCCTGCTTTCCTCCATTGTTGTTGTTGTTGTTGTTGCCTCACTACCGGCTCACCGCTGGCCCCGCCCACAAGACACGCCCAAAGGAAATGGTTTACGCCCCAAAATGTCCCAACATCACTGAAAAGTCAATTTCAGGCAAACAGGGGATTTAGGCCTGAACACACAGACTGAAGATGTAGAATATATCCTGTGTATTTATTGTTTTTTAATGTGTAAAAAGTTGCATATTGCAGCTTTAATATAGTTCGTTAACAGCAGAGGTTTTTGATTTTACTTTTTATATTTCAATAATCTTTCTGTCTTTCTTGCTTTCTCTCTTTGAACTAGGCTTGAGCCACTATTCAACAATATTGCGGAAAATATTGTGATATTCACTAAATATCGAAATAGTAGGAATGAGCAAATTATGTTATTATTGTTTTAGAAGAAATAAAATACAAAAAAAAAAAGAAAAAACACAGAAAAAAACATCTTATATCGCGATATTTTGGTGGGACAGCATCGCGATATCAAATTTTGGATATCGGCCAAGCCCACTTTGAAGCTGAGTGACTATGAGTGACAAAAACGCAACATGATTGTTGATGTTCTGCCCTGCAGGTCCGCCTGAGCCGGAACATGTGCCTCCTGCTGACGGCCATCCTCCACTTCATCCACGGCATGACGGACCCCGTCCTCATGTCGCTGAGCGCCTCCCACGTCTCCTCCTTCCGGCGCCACTTCCCCGTGCTGCTGGTGTCGCTGGCGCTGTTCGTGCTGCCCGTGGTGCTCAGCTACGCCCTCTGGCACCACTACGCCCTCAACACCTGGCTGTTCGCCGTCACCGCCTTCTGCGTCGAGCTCTGCCTCAAGGTGAGAAATCCCCCCCCAGATACTCTGACGCTCTTTATATAGCTTCAGTCTGTGATGGTCAGTACATTCCAGGAGTTATTTAGTGTTGTAATTTACCTTTTTTTGGTGAACCCACGTTCCCTCAACCTGCCTCGTATGCTTCTACTCCAGTTAGTGATTTCCTACGTTTCCCAGAATGCCTTTTGACAACCCCTAGAGAAGGGGAGAGAGCAATGGCGATAGTGATGGCGTAGTAAGAGAATAAAAAGAGTCGCGCCCCTTCCTCGAAACCCAACCTGTCTCTCTGCTGCAGTGCATTCTGGTCTCTCTCCTGCTCCTGTGGGTGGAGAAACTGGTCTCTCTCCTCTTCTACGATGGATTTCTCTCCTGTATGATTGTTGAACGTCTCTTGGTGCAAAATGGCGGCTCTAGAAAGAAGCCCTCGCTCTTTGATTCTGAGGGACTGACACCAAAACCTGAAACATCCTGAAACATTTTCTCATATCAAACTCCACTGGAGCTGCTGGAAACATCTGGAGGTGACGTCACCTCGTCTACGATTGGCCGGTTATCCACCAAGAAGAGAAATACATCGCCAATAGCTGTTTTTAACAGTGTTTTAGATATCAGCCAGTCAGTATCGTCCAGCTATCATTAGTCTTTCATCAGTCTGGGTGTCAGTGGAGAGTTTTAGTGTCCCATGATGGTCTGAATTCTGTTTCAGAGGCCTGACAAGAAGAAAATTCTGGGGGAAACACTGAATACTTAATATTTTTTTTAACGTATTTAAAATTTGCACAAAATATAACAGCAGCTTCAGTCCAAAAATATCGATATCCATCCCCAATATTTGTTTCAGCCTTCAAAAATCCATATCAGTCGAACTCTAGTTTTTTATTTCTAGCTCTTTGGAGCTCAGAGTGCTAAACCATGCTAAGCTAATAGCATATCAGTTTACAGAACGTTAACATTTAACTCCTGAAGCCACAAATACAGGCTTAGTGGTTAGAAGTGGTGCTTTTATTATAATAAATCTTCCCACTGGGGACAGTTTTAGTGTTGCAGCTGGCACTAGAACCAAAACAAGGTCGGACATGCTGGACACAACCAGCAATTACCCAGAACCACCGGCGCTATAAAACTAAACTAGGTAAAACTGGAAGGACTGCTCTGAAGAAGGTGGAGATGAAGCATGCACACACTCATGCAGTTGTACAGTCACTCATTTGTTCACCATGAACCTTTCTTCATAGTTCTGATTTTTAATGCAATTGATGCACTGTTGCGTCCATTTCCAACAGTGCACAAACCTTCACATAACATTACATACTGTATGTTTTGTTTGTTGGGAGCCTAATTCGGTTTCTGAATTTTGCTTAGTGCATCTTCATAAGCTGTTGTTGCTAATGGAGCCAGCAGAGTGTTAAAGTATTCTTTTATTATAACTGATTCATAAAAAAATAAATGGGCAAGAAAATACAAATTTAATGTCAGGTTTTCTGTAGTTGTGGTCAGGAGGAACCTCCATCATATCGACACTGACTGGACGATATCTGGTATTTAATCGGCTCCGTATATCTGTAAAACCGTATTTCGTAGGAATGAGACGATCTGCTGATCTCACAATATGATAAATAAAAGTTCAGTGACGACAAAGTCTGACTGTGCAGAATTCTGTTTATTTCTGAGACACAAATCTTTCCAGCGATGCCATTGGCTGCTAGAATGTAAACAACAACTTAAAAATGTCGTTACAAAGTGACAATAATATAATTTGGATGGAGAGCTTGTGAAACTGTGATGGTCAAGAGTCTCATTAGTGATTACTACAGCAGAATAACATGGAGCTGATATCACCATTCAGTTTTCTGCTCTACGATACATATTGCCACATTTTTGTATCGCAATATATTAAATTTCGATATATCGTCCCATCCCTAATATTTTGGTGTAACCCTCATGTCCAAATGATCCTTCACTGTACAGTGTGGCTGACTCTTCCCCCCCCCCCCCCCCCCCCAGGTGGTGGTGTCTCTGACGGTCTACGGTCTCTTCATGGCCGACGGCTTCTACAACGTCCTGTGGGAGAAGCTGGACGACTACGTCTACTACGTGCGCTCCACGGGCAACGTCATCGAGTTCCTGTTCGGCGTCATCATGTTCGGCAACGGCGCCTACACCATGATGTTCGAGTCGGGCAGCAAGATCCGCGCCTGCATGATGTGCCTCCACGCCTACTTCAACATCTACCTGCAGGCCAAGAACGGCTGGAAGACCTTCATCAACCGCCGCACGGCCGTGAAGAAGATCAACTCGCTGCCGGAGGCGCGCGGGGAGCAGCTGCGGGACATCGAGGACGTGTGCGCCATCTGCTACCAGGAGTTCGCCACGTCGGCCCGCATCACGCCCTGCCACCACTACTTCCACGCCCTCTGCCTGAGGAAGTGGCTGTACATCCAGGACACCTGCCCCATGTGCCACCAGAGGGTTTACGTGGAGGAGGAGAGCCGGGACCGGGCCGCCTTCTCCAACAACAACGGGGGCTACGCGGCGCCGCAGGACGCCGCCGCCGCCCCGCCGCCGCCGGGGGAGGAGGAGCGAGGGCCGGCCGCCGAGCCGCCGGCGGAGGGAGCGGAGGCCGCCGCGCTCGCCGCCGGAGGAGCGGCCGAGCCCGAGAACGAGCTGCTGGAGGACAATGACAGCATCGAGTACGACGAGGACGAGTGGGGGACTCAGAACGGAGGCACGCCGATAGAGGAAGACTATATCAATGATGACACAGACTCCACCGGGGACTGACCCTTAGAGATCTATAGAGAAAGTTATAAATATATATCTTTATTATATTTAAGTTAAAAAAAAAAAGATATTAAAAAAAACACAACTTCAGCATCTTAATTTGTTCTTGAAAAATGTCAGGGATGTCGTTTATTTTCTTTTTCTTTTTAGAGTTTCTTTTCGTTTTGCTTTTGAGTTTGGGGTTCGCTCTACAAGGGCTTGTGGAAAGTGTAACTGCTGCTCTTATTCAGTGTGTGTGTGTGTGTGTGTGTGTGCGTGTGTGTGTGTGTGCTGGGGCTGCATGATGTACACCAAAAACTCATATAGCCTGTTTTATTTAAATTTTTAAATCCTTAAATCTTAGGATTGCGATGCAAATCGTGACACATGTAGGCACATCTTTTTCGACACGGTTTCTTTCCCAGCGCTTAAAAACCGGTCAGTTTAAATAAAATAACAGATTTTCTCGAGGGATTCTGCACAGCACAAGTATGACGCTGTCTGGAACAACTTTCCCTCCGAGAAAGGACGACAAGTTGCAGTAGTCAATATCGCAACTTCGTTCTTTTTTTAGTCAGTTATGCAGCCCTAGTGTGTGTGTGTGTGTGTGTGTGAGGGTATGTGTGTGTGTGTGTGTGTGAGGGTATGTGTGAGCATGTGCGAGCATGCGTGCGTGTGCCTGCCGACATGTAATGTGCTTAGATAATGTCTTAAAAGATGCAGTTCACGTTCCCTTGTGTTGTTTTGTAGGGGAGGCGCTGGCGAGATCGCTGCTTTCCTGAGAGAGAGAGAGAGAGAGAGAGAGAGAAAGAGAGAGAGAAAATGAAGAGAAGAAGTAAACGGGAAGCTTTCTGTCAGCTCTGTGCCAAGAGAGAGAAAGAGAGAGAGAGGTGTGTCTGATTTAAAAGTGACTTGCTACTGGAATCACTGATATACCTCTATCATTACTTACTACTGGTCTCTTGTGTGACCTCGCTTACATTTGTGTACGTTATTGTACATGTAATAATAAAACACACGTGCACACTTTTTCCCTTAGACTAAGAGAAAAGGTTTTTTTTTTTTTTCTTTTTCAGATACTGCTACTTTCCACATTTCTCTTCACACAGTAGATCAGTGTTTATTTTTTGTTAAATTCTTTTGTTTTGGACCTTAAAATTGTTCGGACGTGATGAAAGTACCGGTATGGTTTCCCAAGGGCATGGCTAAATTTGAGGAATTTCATTTCAAAATGCTATATGTAAGTTTAAAAAAAAAAAAAATTTCATTACCTGATTTTCCTCATTCAATATCCCGAAAATACAGTGGAGTCCAGTATGGAAAACTGTCAAGGTTTTGTCAACCAGGGACTTATATGGAAGAGGATTAGGGCCACATGTGAAACATTTATTAATCCTGACTTTAAATTAAAGTCAGAATTCTGAGTTTAAAATCAGAATTCTGGAATTAATTCTGAATTCTGAATTTCAAATCAGAATTCTGAGTTCTGACTATATTCTCAGAACTCAAATCCATTTTTCACATGTGGCCCTAATTATCTTCCATAGACTTAAGATACCTGCCATCCTTTAAAAAAAGTACCATCATCTGTTCTAAATTTGTGCTGTTAGTCATTTTGTGAGAGCAGGTGTCACTTTTTTTTTTTTTCTCCAAATGTTGGTTGTCTCAGTTTGGAGACTTCTACTTTACTTTATTCATTTGTGGGCTGAAAAGGTTCAGTCTAGGGCTGGGCGATATGAAATCAATATCACGATAATCAAAATCACATTAAATAATCAAATTATGTTATAATGTTAGGTGTGATGTCAAACAAAACTGACATCACACTCCTCATTTTGTCAGAGTTTTTAAATAAGATTTGCTTGCTATCATCAGTTCAGACAGCAGAAAATCACCATACCATCACCGTATGATTCCTCTGAAAGACCATAAACGATGATATTGAATTATCGCCCGGCCCCGTGTTGAGAATCAAACCACGATGCAAGACACCGCCGCAGCTTCCTGAAAGCCCAAACTGTGTTTCTAGTCTCAGGTTCCTTCGCAGGTCTGGAAAAGTTTGGAAAATGAATGTGACAGAATTTCCAGGTGTCAAAAACAACAAAGTGGGAACTGCACAGAAGTCCGGTGAGGTGCAGAAACGCTCTGCTCAGTTGCCGTAAACTTTTCACTACCCGTTTTATGAAGTTGCAAAGCCACTATCATTTCATACGTGTGATATTTGTTGCCGCGAAGGAATAATGTTCAGCTGTAGGCGGTCGGACCCAGCCGAGTCATTTTGTCCAGCAGCTGATTTCAAATACAGGCGAGAAGTGAAGGTCCGGAGGATGTTTAGGAGCCCTGCTGTCCGACTTACTGCATTTCACCTCTCAGTCATTACAGTTTCCTCAGTGAGAGCAGAAGTCTTGATTTTGCATTTGTATTAATAAGCTTTCAAGCACAACTCTTGAGTATTACGATGTTTAGACTTCTGCGGCCCGAGCGTCTTAAGGATCTGACTGCATTATGTTCAGTACTGTTGTAATCATCGGCTGGTGGAGAATAAGCTGCGAGGAATCCCTGTTGTTAATGAACAGAGTTGGAATCTGATCTGATTGAAAAGCTGTGCTTTTTTTTGGCATGTTTCACTGATGAAGGACTTTGATTATCGGGTTGATTATTCTGAAAGCTTTTTAAAAGGTAAAAGCTGTTCATTTTGCCTTTTGTTTTAAAAAGAGATTTATGTAAATAAAATCATCTTTGATATTGCTTTTGGCCTGTATCTCAAAGATCAGCGACATCACCTTTAAACTGGTTTGCCAAATACACTACAGTACATACAGACAGCATATTTTAGCACATATAACTCTCTCTTACATTTACCTACTGAATAAATATACACACAAAGAAGCATACTTTATAACACAATTTGCACTTTGAATGTGTAGTTCATGAAGCAAATACTGGTGACGGATTAGACCAGCAGATGGCGTCATTTCACCATTTTGAAGTAAAATTTCTCCATTGATAAATGTTTCTGTGTTACTACCCTTACCAAATATTTTAATAACAACCAATCAAAAGGTTTTCTGTTTTTTATACATTAAGAAACTATATCTTTATTAACCCTGACAGTATTATTTGTGTGTGACTTGCATCTTTTCTGGGTAATATACAGTAGGTCATACAGAAGACCTATGGGTGATAGGTAATTGCAATTTTTTTTAACAGTTTAACACGTCACTGGTGTCAAAACATCTAGCAAAAGGCAGCTATAACGTTAAAGTTTAAAATGGGGAGACAGTCGACATCTTTACAAGTTGGCTGGTAACTCGGGTTTTGTGGTTGAGTCTTTTGTTGTGTTGTTGTAGCAGCTCTATATATGGCATTTTGCCCGGACTTATGTTGTGAAAAGGATTCCTTCTTAAATATATTATTTTACACACTGATGCCTTGTAGCTACTATTCAAAAAACGTTGCAACGTACGTTCGTCAAAACGGTTTTATTATGAAAGGTTCCGCCGGAAGTAAGATATTGGTAAATAGGGGTTTTATTTTGAAGACTGTCGCCGGAAGTTTGTATTTTTTTATTCCGGTTAGCTTGACGGTTGTTCGGCTAAGCTTCAACCGCTTCAACTCATCTGCCAAACTCCTAAACACCGAGTCAAGATCATGAGACAGCCTGGGCGGTGGACGACGCTACACGAGGATATGGACGGCTGCTTTAAAGTTAATGTAAGCTTTGGAGAAACCGTCGACAAAACTCGTCAGCTTTTTACTTACTAAAGATCTGGGACCGAACAGGACTAACAACTTCTGCCCGGGCGGCAGCCGTCGTTGGTGCGGGGAGAAGGCTGCAGCAGTTGGCGCTCCGAGAACCATCGAGAACCATCAAAATTAGCTGGTTTTACTTTGGAGTAACCGTTCACAATTTGCCACCATGATCAAGCTTTGCCTACAGAGAGCTTTCCGACCGGCTGTCCAGAAGTTATCGCCGGGACTCCCGCACACACCGCCGGCAGTCACAGCGCTAAAGCTGCCGAGGATAGACCGACATGTACCGAGCTGCTGGATGGGAACACACGGAAGAAACGAGCCGAGGGAGCCGCTGAACTCCCCGAAGAGAGCCAAGGACTTCATCTACCGGCTGCAGCCCACGGAGAGGACCTGCTTACTGAAGGAGCTGCAGAGCTTCGAGTCCATGGCTATAGCTCAAGGTGAGAAAGCAGTGCAGGTCAAAGGTCAGGAGGGACAGACCTGTGTAGCTTTATTAAACCATGAGGTTGAATGGGAAGTTGGGTGATGGCATTGTAAATTATACTGACCGATATGTGCTTTTGATGCCGATACAGATATTTTTAGACTTAAGTAGTATTCCATATTTTTAAATTTCACCATTTCATGCGAAAACATGACAAGTATTCAGTGTTTTCCCATAGGGTGGAAAAGCAGTATCATAGGACACTAAAACTCTCCTCTGACACCCAGGATAAATGCAATAATAAGGCATTAATTAAATATAATATATAAATAGAATCATCATACTGAAATAATGATATGGAGTTACCGTGATACACAATTCTGTTGTCTAAATGAGTTATAAAAAGCTAAAACTTATTAAAATCTCTCACAAAATGAGATGTGAAATTAGGGAATATTATTTGACTGTTACAGTTCTATCATTACTATGCAGTTCAGTGTATGAACAGCAATTTGGTGTGATTTTGCAGATGTTGTGTATGTCTACTCAATGGTAGGGAAACTCTAGGAAACATTCCAGCCTTTTAAATGAAGAATTAATTTATAAAAAGCATTATTTAACTATTAAATGAATAAATAGGTCACAGAGTGTGTTTCTGTAGCTGTGGTCAGGGAGGAAACTCCTCCATGTCATCATTAAATATCTGATATTTAGGCCTAGTAAAAGGTTAATATTGGCAAACCAGTATTTCAGTCAAACCTGTAGTACTGTGTGTGTGTGTGTGTGTGTGTGTGTGTGTGTGTGTGTGTGTGTGTTTGGAGACTGATCCTGATTTTTCCAATGTGTGTAAAGTCAGTGGGCGTCAGCAGGCCAGGTATGCTAGTGTGTGTGTGTGTGTGTGTGTGTGTGTGTGTGTGTTGTGTGTGTTAACAAGCATGCTGAGGGAGTAGCCCCTCCCTTCATCATCCAAGGCATTTTGTGTCTGTCAGAAAAATATTTTACTCACATTAGAAATGTTTTCACACGAGCCAGACAGCAACCTGACGTGAAGTGGAAGGAATGTCATTCTGAGGTTTTCTGCAGTGAATCATCTTGGCAGGTGACATGGTGAAAGTAGCTGCTGAATCGGGAGTAAAAAAGATTTGAGTCATGTGCTCGGGCACCAGGTTCATACATCGGTCTGCACAGCCTGGAAAAGCCCGGAAAATGTATTGAACAATTTTTTAGGCCTCAAAAGATTTTTAAATCTTAAAAACTGTTGTTCTGCCCCACTACACATTTATGTAGTTGTAAAAATAATCTTATATCGCCAGTTGACAGTAGCACCTATCAGCATACATTGTATTGAACATCTTTAGTATAATCCAGTCGAGACTTTAAGGTCCGAAAAAAATCTGTAATTTCGACATGGAAAATGTGTATGGGGAAGAGACTGAAGTTGCTGATGGCCAGTAGTTTGTGCCAATATTCAATATCTTTAAATTTAGCCATTTTCATTCCAAATAAATACAAGAAGTCAGAGCAGGGTGAAAAGCCTCTGAAACAGCATTTAGACCGTCATGGGACACTAAAACTCTCCGCTGAAACCAGACTGATGAAATTATTTTAGTCAGCAGCTCTTTAAGGCAGAGAGACACCACACCTGTTCAGTGGTAGAGAGACTCTGGGATACATTACTGCCTTTTAAATTAAGAATTCATTTGCAAAAGACATAATTGAACAGTTAAATGAACAAATAAAACGTGCAAAATCAAGCTTCATGTCAGGTTTTCCTCTGTATCTGTGGTCAGGAGGAACCTCGACACTGACTGGCTGATATCTGATATTTAATAAAAGGCCGATATCGGGGTCTAACCTTATTACCTCGCTGCCTCTGCCTTCCCCAGTGACACTTTTCCCGTCCTTACAGCGCAGCATCACTCTGTTTCCCTCGTCTTGTCAAGTGTGCAATCTGAAAATCTTTGAATGCTGACACAGTGCTAAGACTTTAAAGAGTTGCAGTTGTTCTTTCAGACTGGCTCCTCAGCACTTTGTTTTGTAACACGTTGTACTCATTAGTACTCCACGGGCCAATTGGTGGAGAAAAAAATAGATGTGGAAGCCCATGCTCTCGGTTTTGCGATCCGTGTGCACGGTTTAACAATCCGTACTCTCGAATTAACTAGTTATCTGTACTCTGAAATTAGTAATTTGTACTCTTGAATCAGTAGGCTAATCCCTACCCTCGAATTAGCAATCTGTACTCTCAAATTAACTAGTTATCTGTACTCTGAAATTAGTAATTTGTACTCTTGAATCAGTAGGCTAATCCCTACCCTCGAATTAGCAATCTGTACTCTCAAATTAGTAACCTGTACTCAACTGTACTCTCAAATTAGTAATGCGTACTCTTGAATTAGTAATCTGTACTCTCAAATTAGTAACCTGTACTCAATCCGTACTCTCGAATTAGTAATGTGTACTCAATGCGTACTCTTGAATTAGTAATCTGTACTCTCAAATTAGTAGTCCGTACTCGCGAATTAGGAATCTGTACTCTCGAATCCGTACGCTCGAATTAGTAATCTATACTCTCAAATTAGTAATCAGTGTCCTTGATTTAGTAACCCATGGCCTCAATTTTCCAAGTGCTGAACCAGGTCAATCATGTGATACAGGCAGGAAAGGTTAAACACATTAGTCCTGAATTGTATTAATTTAACAGACTAATGTGTTTGCCTGCATCAGATTATTGACCTGGTTCAGCGCTAGTACAATTGAGGCCACGGATTACTAAATGGAGGACGCCTGTTATTAATTTGAGGAATACGATAATTTGAGGTACAAATACAAACACTGTACGACGTACTAAACACTGACCACGATATTCAAATCCAGTCAAGAACCTAAATTCTGGAAAAACACTTGAGGTTTGAAGTGTAGGAACCACGGGGGGGGGGGGGGGGGGGGAACCAGTTGCCAATTGAGAATTCGGCCGGTCAAAGCAAAATATTTAGGCTTAAACACATTTTCTATCCTCGTTATGATAGTTATGGCTAAAAACAATAATTGTCTAATGGCAGAAATCCCAGATCTGGGTCACTACCAAAATCTAATTAGTTGTTCCTTGGCCCAACACCAATCTGTCCACCAGATTTTTTTTAAGAACACATGAAGAAATATCTGAGTATGAGCATCAGTCCAGACTTCATTTTGTTCTGCAAGGCCTTCCAAGCATGAGGAACCGCATCCGTCTCCTTCTACCCATAATCCCTTGCGTTTCGGGGTGGTTTCCTGTAGTCGGTTGGATTAACGAACCGCACCGCAGTTCTCTTGTTAGAGGGACTGAGACTCTCGGTGCCGTTATTTGGTGCCACCGGAGTTCAAAGGTCATCGTTCTCACCTGGACAAAACCAACCAACTAAAGGAGGAAAATAAACAGATGGGTGTTGAACGTGACCTAAGAAACACAGGTGCAACACATTGTCCTCAGTAACAGTGGGCTGAATGAATAATCTGTAGCCTGGATTTCTTATGGGTGGGGAAAGTGAAAGAGTAACTGTCCTCCCTCAGCAGCTGCCATTGAGATTCCCTTGAGCAAGGCACTTCAGACCCGACTGCTAAAAGTTGAACTGCTCAGTGGCCGACAGTTAAAGTCTGTGGTTGTACTGGGCAGCTTCCAGGTGTGAATGTGTGAATGTGAAGGAAGGCAGTGCTGGAAAAAGAGCCCGGCACTCAGCAAACCTTAAAATACAGATAAATACAGGTAAAAAACACACAAGTTACAGTTTTTTAATCCACCGCCTCTATCACCAATGAATGCACTAGACTCAGGGTTCCTACGCAGGTCTGGAAAGTCTGGAAAAGTATTAAAAATGAATTTGATCATTTCCAGGTCTTGAATAGTTTGGGAATTTGAAAAAATGTCTGGAAAAGTATGGAAAATGTTGTGGTTCAGGTCCGATACACACATAATTATAGCTTTTATGTTGTTGTAGACCCACTTTGAGTCCACAGTTTTTGTTGATATGAAGAATAATGTTCAGATAGAGGGATGCTCTTATTACCCAGCCGCTGTCAGCGTGCATTATATCAAATACCGACCAAAAACAAATCCAGTCAAGAACATAGGGTCTGGGAAAAATATGGAATTTTAAAATGGAAACCGTGTAGGAACCCGGCCAATCATCTCACATATTCTGATATTTGTCGCTGTGAAGAACAATCTTCATCTATACAGTGATATGACCTAGTTAGCAGGGGCAAGATGTCTGTCTGCGTAAAATCATATTGAACACCAGACAAAATCTTCAAAACAAATCAAGGTCTGGAAAAAGTATGGAATTTTTTAATTGAAAATGTGTAGGAACCCTGGAGACCGTTTTGAATCAAACGCAATGGAGATTACGAAGGCGTTCTGTAGCAGCAATGGTCTCTCTCTCTCTCTCTCTCTCTCTCTCTCTCTCTCTCTCTCTCTCTCTCTCTCTCTCTCTCTCTCTCTCTCTCTCTCTCTCTCTCTCTCTCTCTCTCCTACAACAGTAATGTAGCGGCTTTTTGTCTTGACTTTTCTCAGTTCCTCAGCTGCTGTGGGAAATGACTGGCAATGATCCTAAGGCATGAAAATGTGTGTGCGCCCAAAAAGTTTCATGGGTGTCCAAAAACTTTGAAAAGGTCATGTAGATGTGTTCATAATATTCTTTTCCACCAGTCAAATATTTACTGTCAAGCTTGGCTGCTGAGAGCTCAAGCTCCCTTTGAGGGAGTCTGAACCCAAACAGCACAAGTGTCAAGTCATTTTTTTCATTTCGTTGTGACTTGAAATTACATTTAGTTGCCACTCTTATCTTACAAATTGAGCTCTTAACTAACAAGGAATAAGTGTTTCCATTTGACTCAACTCTACGATTATGAATTATGGAAACTACAACTTCTTGATTAATCGCACAATTAATTGTAGTTTGCAGCTGTAGTTGCTAGCCAAAACAAGACATGGGATGTTCAAACCAGCTATTGGTTAAAAGAAAATTGCCATTTGAACATACACTGTTGTTGATTGGTCATTGGGATCAGTAAAAATGTAAAGGAGCTTAGATTATTAGGCGTGTTTTTGTGGAATAGTGAGCACTTCCTACTCTCTACACCACTGTCCGGCATTTTAATAAGACGGCCCAGTCTAGCCGGCAGGGACTTAAAAGATAAGTGTGGCTGTGATAGTCTTCACTAATAAGAAACTGCCCCCCCTGCCCCCAAATCCCTCCTAATGAGCAAAATGCGATAGAAGAAAAACACAGAGCAAAGCATTTTTAGAGCAGCAGAACATCTTCAGTCCAAAGTGAATAAGTCTGACAGTGAGCTGGGCCCAGGATCGTTAAAACATACCACTCTCCTTTACATCTACATGTCTGGCGTTTAGCTGACACTCTCATCAGAGTGACTCAAACTGAGTGCGACAGTAAAGGCGAGCTCACATTAGACGACTTCAACGCTGATTTTGAGCCTGACTGGACCGTCCCGACGGTCCGATTGTCCTTTAGTGTGAAATCTGAGAGCGATCGTGGCAACAGCCAATGGGAGTTTAGATCCAGGGGAAGAAAAAGAGAATTAGGCTAAGTGGAGGAGACAGCGCTTTAACAACAACACCCACTCAGGTAGATAATGTACAGCAGGAGAGATTCCCACTTCCACTTGGCCACAATAAGTTGCTATAATAATCTAATATAATAATATAAATGTGCCTGGTCATCACATAAGTATGTATATACAAATTATGTGAAAGCAGTCTCATACAAACTCATTGTGACCCTTGCAATAAGCCCCAACAAGTGCTGGGCGATATGGTTGAAATCAATATCATGATAATCATAAGGATTTGTTTCAACATTGATATATATCACAATATGGCTCACTTACTCATCATGTTAAATAATCAAATTAACGTTCATCCCATTGAACTGAATGATAATGTTAGATGTGATGTCAAACAAAACTGAAATTTTTAAATATTATTTCTTAAAATGTCTCATACCTCCCTTTTTTCAGTGTTTTTAAATAAAATCTGCTTGTTATCATGAGTTCAGACAGCAGAATTGTGTGCTTCGATATCCCAAAATCATCATGTCATCGCCGTATGATTCCACTGAAAGACGATAAACGATAATGTTGAATTATTGCCCAGACCTAGTTGCAACAATAAAGTATTTTCTACTCCTGCATGACCTTATCTGCTGTCTGCTCAACATGCAGGTATCTTCTCTGTCAGCTGCTGCAGGTTTGGAGTGTGGAGCTGCAGCAGTGCGGTCTGTCTCCACAGTTATTAGTCTGAAATGTCACACTGCTAATACACTGTTCTTGGTATTCATATTATTGAATTGTCCCTTGCTGCTGTCTGAGGAAAACCTTGTAATGTAGTGACAGGTTCTACTTCTACAGAGAGATCACTGCACACTCGACTACCTTTTCTACGGTGCTTCGAAGCCAAAATGAATCAAACTAGAGGAACAAAACTTCTGCACTCTCAGGTCCGTGCCGAGTTTCTTTATTTCACCAAACTTTCACCATCGTCGGGTATGGGAGCGTGGACCTAAATGTGCAGAAGATTTGTTCCTCTAATGTAGTGACAAGTTAAAAGATGGGTAAACAATTTATCATTCAGAATAGTATTAATTCATGTGTTGTTATTAGGGACGGGACGATCTGTTTATCTCTCGATACGATTCGATACGAGATCTGAGGTTCAGGATTCGATACAGCCACGATACGATGTGATCAATAAAAGTTCAGTGACGACAAAGTCTGACTGTGCAGAATTGTGTTTTTTTCTGATTCTGGCTAGAATGTAAACAACAATTTAAAAATGTCATTACAAAGTGACAATAATATAACTTGGATGGAGAGCTTGCGAAACTGTGATGGTCAAGAGTCTCATTTGTGATTATTACAGCAGAATAACTGTCACATTTTGTATTGCGATGTACTGAATTTAGATATATCGTCCCATCCCTAGTAACCGCTGACAAATTAAAAAGGGTGTTAAACTGAATTGAGGTGGGTTTATCCTCTATTACATAAACACGAGCTGGTTTTACCAACAGTTCACATATAGCCTATTTCTGAAGCTGCAGAAGAAGTTCTGAATGAGTTTCATGAAGCCTGTAGGTCTACAACCTTCTCAGTGCATAAAGGACCATGTATGTGTGTCACAAGATAAATTCAAGATAAATTCCTGTGCATTTATTGTATGCTCCAATTAAAGTGATCCTAAAGGAAAAAAAGAAAAAGGAAATGCATCAAATTGGGAGTTAAAAGGTTTTCGTATATCAGCACTGTATTTACCACCAAACCCCTCCGTTTCCTTAAGCTGTACCCCATTTTCACCCATATTGCCTACTTATTGCTGTGATAGTAATGATGTGAAATAGCTATTCATAGTTCTCCCCAATACCCCCCCAGCCCCCCCCCTCCTCCAGACTGGACAGGATCTCCCACTGTGTCCAATTAAAATACACAATGAAAGTCTGAATCTGCCATGTTGTCAGATCTCAGTTTGACAGGACAGTAGATGGTATATGGGCTGTAATGAAGATTGCAGCAGCGCTTTTCATAAACTTGCTTGGTACCCATACCACTGGTCACATTAATAATTCCAGAGAAATTGCTGGCAAAAGTTACCAGATAGCCTATTTTATGCAGCAAATACCACAAGTCAGTGAAAAGCACGGTAGGCTGAATAAAACACCACAAGCTTGTAGATGACAAACCTAAAAGTTATTTATCTTAGCTGCAATCAGACTGGTTTTGGGTCAAATTGGTTTTGGGTTTCCGAAAATGAAAATACGGCTTTCCAGAAATACAATTTGAAAAAACATGAGGTTGCAGCACTAATGATGTCTCTCCCATCAGCAGATGTTTATCCAGGATCTGTATCTGGATTGGGCTATTATTGTACATCAGCAATTAGGCAAAGTGTTGCTGAACATGAGGTGTTTTTTTTTTTTACCTTTTCCTGCACTGATGTGTGGTGTTTTTTTTAACACCACACATCAGTGCTTCCCTCAGAAAAGTTTCTTGCCTGGATGGAAAGGCCTTTTTAAATGTGACATAAAAACTCAAACCAATACAAATGAAAAAGAAAGTAAGTACAAAGCAAACTCCTAAGAAATGCGAGTCTTCCCGTTGTAATGAGAAAATTAAAAGTATTTAAAAGTGTTTCAGCTCAACATCTTGCATGTACCTTTTGGTAGCTGACACTCTTGAAGGTCATTGCAGCCGCAAAGAACGGGATATTGATAAAAACACAATTAATACATACTGAAGATTAGGGATATGACATTTTCATCATGCTAATACAGAGCTGCTGTAGAATGAAAATCATTTTAGTTGTGATTTCAAAGGATCAAACCTGTGAACCGTTGGTTACAGGACAGCCTCTCTAACCACTTAGCCTTAGGCTATTCCTTGTTGTTAGAGAAATCGCGTCAATTCAGATCATGTAAACGTAATTGAAATATTACCATAAGCTGATCACCTGTGCACCCATTGTACTTAGCGAATAAAAGTGATTCTGATATGGGATAAAAGGCATTTTACAGTAGTATGGCGAGCATAGTTTTCACAGCAAAGGAAGAAACTCAATATAATCAGTAATCCTTTATTTGGTGTGCAGCTTACTGCCTCCTTGATAGATGGTCAAACTCCTCCATACATATCCCATCATGGCTTATTATTAACCATTTGCATTGAACTGAAGACACACCCAGTGAACTAGAATGTAGTTTAAACTGCAGGTGGATTATAGCTTGGTTGTTTAACGGTGTACTTTGGCCCTTTTACCTTAACAGAAGGTGTTTCTCTGGCCTTTACTAGAGCTACAATATGGGCCAAAAAAGTGCATTGAATTGACATGAATTGCAGTACTTTTCTATTTTTCATTTTACCTTTTCCACTTGAAAAATAAACATTTTTGAGATGTAGGTGCTTAGAATTTGCTCAATTTGAATGAAATGAAATGTTTTCTCCAGTGTATGACTTTATCTCGGCTATGGATTTTCCACAGCACCAGAACACTTCTGAAACAAGCTGTCTGAAACACCTCTTCCTCTGAGGGGAAAACATTGCAGCCTCTGGAAATTTCCAAATGTCAGCAATCAGTCAAGGACAATCTTTCTAACCAGTAAAGGTTAGAAAGATTGAGGTTGAGGTTATAAAGGTATCGGTGGTAGCAGGGCCGTAGTTAAGACCACATAAGTCAACAATCTTTAAAACATAAGTCAACAAGTAAAGTCGAGACCAGAGTGCGTCGCTAGTCATTTTAAAATTTTGAAGGACGTCATTACCAACAAAGTAACGTAATGTCAGTAAATTTGCCCACTCCTTGGAAACTACATTTCTTCTCAGCAGCTGGTAAAGGTAAAGATGGTGAAGATGTTCAACCATTGATGGTGAGTCCAGGGCTGATAATCAAATCCATGAATGCCAATCCAAGAAGTGAGAAAGTTCTACCCAAGTTGAAAGTTAACAGAGAAGCTTCCTTACAGTTTGAGATGTTTGAAGTTGCACACATTAATAATTAAGACACATAGCTGTTAATTTTCCCAGCTGTTTCACCTAGCTCTGTACTGCAGACCGCAGCGCTGCTCGGACGCGATGCGTAGTTTTCCCAATGAATCTTGGGTCTTTCCATTGGTTCTCGTCAGTCAAGTCACCGTCCGATGCTTCTGCGGCTGGCAAGTAAACTTCAGGGAGCTTTGTCCGTCCTTTCGTTCTTTTGTTTTGGAATCGTGCTTCGGCGGTTAGATATTACGTGAAATGCGTCATGGAGGAGACAAGAACACACACAAACATATTGAGAAAGAGTCTAGCTTTCTCTTGATGGTCGCTCGATGATTGCTCGCTCACGAGTGTTTTGGAGACGCTTTTAAGTTTTGATTTGTCACTTCATCTGCGCTGAGAAGATTTCCCACCAGGGACCATACTGACACCTGAAATTAATTTAGACAGATAGCTCGAATCTACAGGGTATCAATTAGTGAGGATGGGACGCTCTTTTCTGTTCTGTTCTCTCTGTCTGCTCTTCTCTTTTTTACATAAAAATCTTGCCTAGTGCAGCTTTAAGTAATCCCAGTTACAATTACCCATTACAGGAAAAAACGAGGTGGGATCGCACGCCATAAACAACTGATGAGATGCTGACCATGGACAATAAACGTATAAAATCCATTTCAGTGTCAAGCTTATGCAACAAACAAACAAATAGATAAATAAGTGGATAGATAGACAACCAACCAACCACCTTACATCAGCACCAGGTAAAGGCTGCTTTATGGTTCTGTGTCGAAGTGTCACTGTAGCTACGCCGTAGGTGTCTATGGCGGTGCGACCTTTTATAGTTCTGCGTTGGTGTTTCTGCGCGTAGAACACTTAAATGCTAGATGGCAGTGTCGTGCTTTGTTAGCATGGAAGTAATAACAACAGAAGTAGTAGTCTTTACATTCTCTGACATTCACGGATATTTCTAGTCACAAATTCAGTGACATCAAATATGTTCATGTACAAATGAACATATTTGCGAACCTCCTCAGCTTGTCTCTCTTCCATCCGCTCCATGTTGTCTTCACTATCGGCGGACATCAACCGGATACAGGTAGGAGGAAATATGAAGCAGGCCAATCACAGTTCTTGAGGTCTTGCGTCGCCCTACGCACAGTTACATTTTAAGCTACGGCGGCACCACAAAGACCTGCGGCAAAACTTTGACGAAGAAGTATAAATTGACCTTAACCGTGGCCAAGACTGAGACGAGACCAGGTCAAAACGGACCGCGGGACGAGACTCGTTGAAGGACGTAGAAATCTGCACTCGAGACTGAGACCGGACTCTCATACCACAGCCCTCGACTGTCTTTGTCAGACTCAGACAAGTGTTTGATTCCCCATACGCCTAAAATAAATAGTAAAACCTGCCACCAGACACGCTGCACAGTCAACAAGGTGAAGGAATGATTGTGCACTTGTCAGTCTGCCAGCCAGCGGCCCGGGACGCCCGCTGTGGCATGCCAAAACACCTCAGGAACTCATGAATCTCATCCTGAGGTCAGCTTACAAGTGTTTGGGAAGTGAGACTGGGGACCGCTGGAGATGAAGCAGTTATTTCCTCCGAGGCCAGAGGCACAGATGAACGATTTGTTGGAAGACGGCACTCGGCAGCACCTGGGACGTTTGAGTGAGATTGAAGGAAGGAGAGCGGCCGTTTGACTGACATACAAACAAGATCTCCACTTCAAAAGTTAAACTACCCTCTTAAATCACAGCTCAGGCCGGCCAGGTAGGCGACAGCACGATGCCACTTCACCCGAGCAGCAAGCGCTGTCTCCTGCAGCGAGTTTTAGATTACTCCTCTCCGTCGCCCGAAGTTGATGATTACAAAAGAAAAGAGAGAGAGAGAGAGAATGAGAGTGGGGGAGAGATAACAGGAGGAGACAGAGGGTTTGAATTATGGAGAAAGAGACAAAATACTGTGGAGAGACTGAACTGCTGCAAGTCTATACCAGTGGTGGAATCAGTACTTGAATGTCTTTACTTTGCTCGTATTTTAATTAAGTAGAAGTAAAAGTACTGGTGTAATAATCTACTGAAGTAAAAGTAAAAAGTGTCTGATTTAAAATGTCCTCTCAGAGTAAAAGTTACTGAGTTCCTTTTTAGAAAAGAGAACGTTGAAACATTGGAAATGACAAAATAGAGTGCAGAAACAAAGTAAAGCCAGATTACTCTTTTCACTGTGAGTTGATCCACAGTTTGTCAGTTTCTGGTGGTCCAGTTTCCGATGCTGATAGAGAGCCACAACATTTGTAGTAGTGGATGTGATTCTAAAATGGAGCCAAGACAATACTTCAATAAAAATGTGCTTAAGTAAAAGTAAAATTACGGACTTTGAAATTTACTCAAAAAAAGTACAAGTATACAAAAAAGCAACTCAATTACAGTAATTTCAGTAAATGTAATTAGTTACTTCCACTCTTGCTCAATACTGTAGACTAGGAAGTGAGAAAAGGAAGCCACATGCTGATGTCTCCTTTTTGTGTTTTATTCAGCAAGAGAAAGAAGCTGTTCAGCCAACCTGTCAGTGGTTTAACCTCATGAGACCTGAAAGGATTTTATCATTAGTAGATTCAAACCTGAAAAACTAAATCAGCAGTATGTATGCCAATATATTGGTCTAACCATAGTCATTAGCTGTAATCTCATTGGTGCTTTTCTAACCCCGTTTTTTGGCTTTACTTCTACTTAAAGTATTTCAGACCAACTTTTCAAGGAGAGACATTTTTTTTTATTTTTTTTTTTATTTAACAAAAAAACATGACATAAATCACCAGAAGACAAACAAACAATAAACACAAATCAAAACTTAACACACTAAGTCACACTAAAACAAACCAAAATAATAAACACAAACACATACCATATATCAGTAGGCCTAACAACCTAAAAAGTAAGGGAAAGGGAAAAAAAAAAAAATTCAAATTCTACACTTCTACACACTAGTTAAATACAAAATTTCTTACCAGCCTTCCGCTTCAATAAACCTTTCCCACCTTTCTAAATGTTTTTTAACGCCATCATTTGTGTTTGCAGTATATCCTTCCAGAATAAAATGACGTTTAATAAACATTCTAAATTGATTGATATTCAAGGAATCCAGATCAGCAGCTTTAAAAATAAATCTTTTCCCTAACAAAATAATCAGATTAATAGTA
This sequence comes from Centroberyx gerrardi, assembly GCF_048128805.1. Classification (NCBI taxonomy): domain Eukaryota; kingdom Metazoa; phylum Chordata; class Actinopteri; order Beryciformes; family Berycidae; genus Centroberyx; species Centroberyx gerrardi. The sequence goes on along the minus strand of NC_136015.1, from coordinate 25,532,945 downwards.
TAACTGCTTGTCTCTGTAACATCACCCAATATCACAGAGAAAAAGAGTGACAATTGTTTGGTCTTTTTTTTTAATGCGCAACAGTCAATATGTGACATATTCCTAAATGCATATATGCTGCATATATTTCTAAATGCAGTGTGGAGATACCTCGGCATCTGTGGAGATGTGTGTTGGGCTCTTCAGCAGGCTGTCAGCCACGTAGACACAGCAGAGCTAAACTGTCCGAGGTGTTCCCGCTTCGCTTTGGAAGCAGAGAAAATGGAAGCAGCAATTTTAATTTTCTGTTTCCGTCTGGGCTGAACTGCTGGCAGAATCCTGACTCCCTGTCCCTTTGACTGTTGTCTTTACAGCAGACATCTGGTGTTGTCCAATTACACAGTCAGGCTACACTATCTCCTCACCATGCTGTCTGGCAGGCAGGCAGCGGAGCCCCGCTATCACCAAGGTGCTCTCAGCAGGGACTCCCTCTCTGCTTAAACAGCCTGTCACCCCAGTGCCATGCGACTGTACGATGCTAAAGTGTGAACTGTTGAATAAAAGGGTAATCTCAGGGTTTCTACGCATTAGGGCTGCACGATATATCGTTTCAGCATCGTCATCGCGATGTGCGCATGCGCAATAGTCACATCGCAGGACGTGCGATGTCAAGTAAGGCAAATTAACTCAAACACGTTATGCTTCAAACTCACACGGTTCTCATTTTCCATGACTAATCTACAAGAGAAGTCTGTCTGATATAATATAATTTACTCCGATTTAAGGGTTTGTTATAAGAGTAGCGTATGTTACCTTTCCAGCTTTCGCGGCTCCGAACCGTAGTTGGGAAGCCTCTGGTGTTGTGCTAGCCTTTAGCTTAGCCTGGCTCGTAGCTGGTAACAAGCTTTTTACTAAGAGTCTGGACCGACTCTGCAGTGGAGAACTGGCACTTTATTTCGGTACAGCAGCGAACATAATGCACGGCCTCTCGGTGACGCTCTAAGCTCTTTTCCTGCTAACTATGCTAACTTTACTCACTTAGCATCCTGCAACTCACTCTGGCTGCGGCTAAAAACACACTCACTTCCTGCTACGTCACCCGCGCAGGTTACCCACAAGGCCACCTTCTTAAAGGGGCATGGCTTGATAGAGCTATTCAAGTCATTTGGTGAAAATTCCTGTATTTTTTCATATCGCAATATATATCGCAGAAAAAAAAAATATTGCAATGTCAGTTTTTTCCAATATCGTGCAGCCCTACTACGCATGTCTGAAACTTTTAGCAGACTTTAGAAGTTCCAGGTCTTAGAAAAGTTTTTGAATTGGACAGAAAAAATAGGAAAAGTAAGTAAACCTGTATTTATTTAGTCATACTCAAAGTCATAGTCAGTAATTTTCACTAAAGAATAATTCTTAGCTATAGAGTGATTCTCAGCTATTGAGTGGGCGATAATTCAATATTATCGTTTATTGTCTTTCAGTGGAATCATATGGTGATGATATGGTGATTTTGGGAAGTCATGACACAATTCTGTTGTCTAAACTGATGGTAACAAGCAAATATTACATGTAAAAAAAACATTTTTAGGAATATTATTTGAAAATTTAAGTTTTGTTTGACATCACACCTAACACTACCATACAATAATTTGATTAACGTGATATTGCATACGTGAGCCATATTGCGATATGTTGATATCAGAAAAAATCCTTACAATTATTATGATATTATTATTATTGCCCAGCACTAGAGTGATATGGTGAAGACATATTGCCCCGTTCAGTATGCTTACATCATACTGAACATTGACCAAACTCTTCATATCCAGTGAAGAAATGAACGTCTGGAGGAAGTGTGGAAAATATGTACGAAAACTAACCACAAGATACCTGACACGCTCCAGTTTAGACAGTTCTCCAGTAGTGCCGGTGCCAAAGTGATTTCCAATTGTTTTTGCACCACATGAAGGTTTGGCATCCGGTGTTTTGAATAGAAAGGAGTCCCCGATTGATGGTTGACTAGCTGCCAATTTCACCGGTAGAAGGAAGAGAGAGGAAGCTTTTGGCTGGTTGGAGTGAGTTTCCCTCCCTGCTGTGTGTGATGGGAGCAGAGTGAGATGACAGCCTGCCCCGCAGTCAGAGTCTGCTCCCATCTTCTGATTTCTACTCAGTTAAAACAGAGACAGCTCTTTACATAATACTGATAATAATAATAATTATACTAAAATAAACATGGTTTTACAACACTTTCCAAAGTGTTACTCTCACAAAATGATTGCTGGCATGAAAGTAAAGCACAGTGTGGGTTACTGTTCAACTTATTGACAGTCTATAGAATTTAGCTTATAAAATAGTAATATAATTACCCGTGCCAATGAAGTTGACGGGTGATACAGTATGTTTTCACTGTTTTCTCTGTTTGTGGGTCTGTTTGTTAGCAAAAAGTAACGAACGGATTTGGCTGAAATCTGGTGGACGGATCGCCCTCGGCCCAAGGATCAGTTGATTCCGTTGTGGTGTTGATCCGGATCTGGGGTTTCCCTCATAGGCGATTTTCAGTTTTTAGCCACAGCTATTTTGCTGTGTTCATGTGCTGGTGGGGAAAGTCCGGCACCTGGGACTCAGTCGGCTGCTAAACAGCGTTGCGTTCATGTGCTATTTTGTAGGAAAATCAAACCTGGAAGACGAACGATGCACATAAACGCTTACGGAGGCTGCAGCTTTGCAAATTGGAGGATTGTTCAGCGTTGGCGGAGTTTTACGCTCTGAGTGACCTCTAGTTCAACTTAGAAATATTGAATGAAGAATTTCATGCAGCAGTTCTTTCCATTTTTTTTTCAAAATGTGTATCATCGAATTTTGTAATGACACCCTTAAACACTAAAAGGTGTTTTACACCGCAAAGACCTACGGCGTAGCAACAGCAACACTTCGACTCAGAAGTATAAATTGGCCTTAAGGGAGCATCATTCCAGCGTGAGGGTTTTTTTTCTTTCTCTTTAAAAATCATAGTAAAGCCTCTACTCTGAATCGGTGGAGGATGTGTGTTATTCAGGTCTGTGGCAGACAGCAGTTCCACTTTGTCGACCAGCAATCTGACAGCAGACAGATGATGCAACATCTGCTGGTGTCTAATTACACACACACACACACACACACACACACACAGACTTGTGTGTTTGATTTAATCACACACACTGTGACATATGCATTATGCCAGACTCATGCTGCTGTCATTATGTGCTTTATGAGACAGTCTGCAGTGGAGGGAGACAGGCAGGCCGAGCCGACAGCGATAACGTACAACTTCCTCTCTCCATTTATTCCTCTGACTCGCAAAATCTGCTCCTATTGGCAGATTTTATAGTGATATTAATTTTTGTCTGCGTCAGTCAGGCCTATTTCTGGACACATTATCCCACGAGACGGTGTGTTTGTACTCGCAGCACAATCATTAGTAAGTCAAATCAGATAGGATGAAAATGGGTTATTCCCACCGTGTGGCCTGATATTTTCAGCAGCGCATTCCAAATTTATACAGTAAGTTTCTTTTAAAAACAAAAGTTAGTTTTGGTTGTTGTACTGTAACAAGCTTCCAAAAGTAAAGCTGCTCTGTGTCGATGCCCATGGCTCCTGCTGTTATGTAACCTGATAACCTGTTAGAAACATGGCTGTTTTACTAAAAATGTACATATTTTTTACTTCTAGTTCCCTGCACTACTACTACTACTACTAACAACATGTAAAAGTGCACAACAAGCATTTCAACATAGCACTGTGTTTAACAGGTTGTTCCCATGGCTGCATGACATAATTGGCCTGTGCATGTGTAAATAAATCATAGGTTTTATCCAAACCTATAATTATGTTAGTGTGTGACTGACGGCTGAGGTGCTTACTCACCTGCTGCTGTGAAAAGTTGAGAAGCGTTGGAACTTCCTCTGTTAGATGCCGCAATTTAAGACGTATTCAGAAAAACTGGCAGATGGACGACATCACTAACATATTGCTGACTGTCGCAAATTGGCAAATTTTCAACCGCTTTTCTGATCTGGCAGCTGAAACCTTTTTTTGTTTTTTGTTGACTGGGCAGTTGAAACGGCGATTGGCCGATCACCAATGATCTATTTAGAGCATTTATCATCCAATTATGATCGGTGGCCAATCAGTGCACCCCTGCTTTCCTTTTGAAAATGAGCAGAAAAAGCGGAGGTTGTTTTACAGTTTTGTCCCTCATGCAGCACCAGGTTTTTGTTCATAAGGTAATATTGTCTCCAACAGGAAGGGATTACTTACTCTGACTAAATCACAGTGCTGATAGAACTGATATATTAGGAAAAACTATGTTAGAAATGTGTTAGAAATATGTTAGAAAAATGTGTTAGAAGAATTGCTCATGTACCACGACAATAAAACGAAGCAAAAACACTTTCAGACAATCCCTGAAGCCGGTGCTCAGGAAGGAGTCGTTCTCTCAGCACTTTGCCCTCCAACATCTTAACCTGAGCTCAGCAGACAGGAAAGCTCTTATATTTATAGCTGTATAATATGTTTAATATTTATAACACACAACACTGTTAGCACGTCTGCTCGTTCCTTTCACCGTCCACTGAGCAGGCTTTATGGATATATTATCCAGGCTGACCTAGTGGTTAAGGAGACCGTCCTGGAACATGTCCATCAAAATCCATGTGTTATGAGGGATGCAAGGAACAATGAATGAAATGAAATGATAAAATAGATGCGATGAAAATGCTTGAGAACTGAAAACAAGAGTGATGAAAATGCATGTTACCTCCACCCTTCTAGGTCTTAAACGATAAATGGCAATTTTTATGATAAATTATAAAAATGCCTCTGTATGTATGAAATCACCTCTTTTAATCAAATGGACTGTTTTTATCAAATCACTTGACAATTTATCACTCAGTTTTTCAATTCACATGCATTTTCATCAATCTATTTTTGATTTCATAACCATTTGATTTCATAATAATTTAATTTTTGTTACTTTGACCCCTCATAATGTATCCTGTCAAAATATAATCGTACAAGTTACTGCCCCCCGACCTGAAAATAAGAATAGCAGTAGATGTAAGAGCCGTTGAGATCGAAGTGTATTTTAGCAGTTTTTCAGATAGAAGGAAGGTTTATGAGCTAAATGGTCCAACATTCGGGAGCAGTGGGTGTTTTATCATTTCATTGGCAAGTAGTCGTGATCGATGTGTTTTGCTGTGGTTCGATTGGCCGGCTCCAAGATGTAAAGTGTGTTCTGAGTGGACGGGCCCGGCTCTAGGACCTGACGGAGGGCGTGTAATGTTGTTGGCCAACTGCAGGGATCGATGAGTGCTTTTTAATTTGACTAGCCAGCCATGGGGATCAATGTGGTTTTTATGAGATGATTAGCCAGCTATGGGAATGCTGTCATCATGCTGAATCTGTAGTGCATGAGTTCACCCCAAGGATCTTGTGGCTCAAATGTAGAGAGATGAAACTGATCAGGTGTGATTACCGATTATGGTATTACAACATAAATTTACACCTTTGATTTACTGACAGTGTTTTTATCAAGAAAACTCCAACATTTCCCTGTTGTCCTGCAAAAATCTCCCAACTCTTCTTGGTGATTTTCATGTTTTCACTTCAGCTGAAGGGTTACAGGCTTCTCTACGGGTTGAGACAATTCTGATCTTATGAAACCCTTTCAAACCCCCATTTGATAAACTGAAACATGCATGGCGGTAGACAGAGAAAACACGCTCCACTCGTTAGCTTAGATCTCCTCAAATCTTCAAGGGTGCTCCCAGCCACAAACAAGATACCATGAGACCATAAACATGCAGGGCGACCGCTCACAATTCTCTTCTTACAATTATATTTTTATTATTATTTTTGAAGCGACAGTCCACTGAAACACAGTTGTTTTGGGCGATGCCTTCCTTGGCGTGTCGTCCGTCTGTGTGTTTCAGTGGACTGTTGCTTCACAAATAATAATAAAAATATTAGAGAACTGAGTGCTCTTCCTACATGTTTATGGTAAAATACATGATGCTCAAGCTGAAAACATTTTTGGAGAAATTTTGGAGATAAGAGGTTTTCACTGGACAACAACAATTTGTTTTAGTTTACACATTCACAATCAACGCATACGTAGAATAAATCCAGTACAACTCTTGAAATGCACGTACAACGCAATGATGCAGCAGTAACAGATCCTGTCATTTGAAGTGAATGAACTTCCATCAGACAGTAATGCGTTCAACACAGTAAGTGTGATCCCGGCCTAAGTGTAATTTCTGTGGACATCAGTCTGAACTGAAGCCACAGTCCCATCTGTTAGCTGTCAGCTGTCAGGCAGATCACTGTGCTGAAATGGACAGAATTGTGTGTAGATAATTTATAATGGAAACTATAATGAAAACTGTTGTTGGTCAGAAACTTCTTCAATCATCAGATCTGTTTTCCCTCCAACTTCCTCAGCACCCAAACTCCATAGATCTCACAACTTTCATATCCAGTTGATGATAGCTTCTCCTCTGTCTGTTCTAAACAGCCGGTGTCTGGTAGCTCTTTCCTGGGAAAAATCCTCTGCTGCACAGGAAGTGATCCGCTTTATGTTTACGATTTGTTTGGAATAAACAGAAGAAGAACCTGACCTGAATATGGCACTTGATCCCCTCGGCTGCACCGTGGGAAAAAAGAGCCGACATGTTCAGTCAACTTTCCCTGACAAATAAAGGTCTCTGAGTACCGGGGGAAGAAGCAGCTACAGCCGACCCAGATCCTGTTGGCTTCCCTCCTTTGAGACGGAGATTAGCGAAGGCCAAAATTGTGACTTTTGGCACTTTTCCACCGCATGGTACCGGCTCAAATCAACTCTACTCGACTCTACTCCCTTTTGGTAGTACCACTTGGTTTTCCACTGCAGATAGTACCCCCTCAATGTGCCCCCCCATCCCACCGACCCACCCACAACTGGTCGTCGTAGCGACGCCGCATGAAACTGCCGTGACGTCATCTTCAACGCGACACACACAGCAACAATGGAGGATATCGAAGGGATGGTGTTCTTGATTCTCTGCATGTGGCTGTTAGTCACAGCAAGGAGACTTTATTTCAGAAGAGGCTGAAGGCAGCCAGACAAAAGACTGCTGAAAAAAAGAGGAGAGTAAGCTACGCAAGAGGGTAAGCTAACCTGGTAGCTAACGTTAGCATATGTTCGCGCAGTGATGACGATTCTCTCTGACCAATCAGTAGTCTGCAGTGTTTTCGCTTGGAACCTCGACGGAGGTGCTACCAAAAAAAGTACCAGGTAATATGGTACCTGGTACCTGGTACTTGCCCAATGGAAAACCAAAAAAGGCGAGTAGAGTCGAGTCGAGTTGAGCCGGTACCATGCGGTGGAAAAGCGGCTTTTGACACCTAGCACTTTTTTAAGACCTCCACTGAGTCACCTTGTCACTTCCTGGATGGATGAATGTTGTTGCTAAGCGATATCAGCCAGAACTCCGCTCAGTGGCTAGAACTGAATTTGTTGCCTGGCAGCTTTAGCTTATTTGAGCGTTCAATGAGGAAGCAGAAGGACGTATCAGAGCCCGGTGTGAATTTAACAGCACTGATCTCTGTGATGGAGCGGCTCCGGCAGAGGCTTTAGGATGATTCACAGTTCTCAGCCGAGAGCAGAGCGCTGAAACCTTTTGATACGGATGTTTCTTTAATAACGAGGCAGAAACGTTCAGTGCAGTGAGAGGGGAATGGGATTTTTGGGGGGTGTTGAGGAAGAAATGGAAAAGTACCTACACTAAGCAACCTATTAGGCCTAATATGTAACTTTGACCCACCTGAAGTGCCTAAAACTCCAGAATACTGAATCTGCTTCACCATTATAAGATTAAACTCAACAACATCTTGTGTGTTTCTCACTGAACTGTGAGTCAAATGTCAAAATCTCATAGAAAACACTGAAATAATAACTTGTTGTTTTCTAGAACGGTGGTTCTCAATGTGGGGTCCGAGGACCAACAGGGGTCCTTGAAGGGGTTCCAGGGGGTCCGCAGCAAATTAAAATAAACTTCAGCATTATTTCATTATTTCATTTACAAGAAGTTAACACAATTAGAGAATGTAGAAGAATGACTGTTCTGATCATAGTTTCTCTGTTTTCTCTCTACCTGCAATACAGACAGTCATGGGATTCTGGACAAAATCAAATCTGACAATAAAAATATTCTCAGATTTGGGTCTGAGAGACAAAATGTCATCAAATGGAGGTCCGTGGCCTTAATGTGGACTAAATTAGCGGTCCTTCATATGAAAAAGGTTGAGAATCACTGATCTAGAAAAAGGTGCTCACCTCCTTATTACGCATCTCCTTAAAGTGCTACAACTATAATTATCATTGGTTGTTCAGTCTTGTTCATTTCACCTTATACCTTTTGACTAATAGCTTTATTATATTCTATCTGTATTAACATAATCAGGAATATTCAACACTATAAAACTCTCTGTAATCATCCAGATTTTGAGTTGCTTGGCTCCCATCCTGCAGACTGAATAAACTGTCAACCTGCCGCTCTCTCCTCCTGAGTTTTCTTCCACAGGGGGAAGGGAAGGTGAGGTAAAAGGGGGATCGTTTGAAGTTTTGTCTTGACAAGTGACCAACCAACATTTGTAAGTCCCTTTTTACTTTTCCAAAAAAAAAAAAAATCTATCTGTCAGGTGAAGTAGAGGCAGTATCTGGTGTATTTTGAGACGGACCGGGCGCTGCGGCCGGTGAACACGTCCTGCCCTGGTTTTGGAAGGATCCTTCGATTCCTCCGTCCTAAAATAGAAATTTCTTCTGCGTCTCTCTGAAACGCCCTCGACCTTTTCCACAGCAGCTGGTCGTTCAGAGAGGAGTGACTCTGAAACGCCGCGCTGCCTGTTTGTTTTGAAAGATGAGTCCGGCCGCCTGGCTTCTTTATATACACACACACACACACACACACACACACACACACACACACACACACTCACACACTTCTAACAGGTTTTTTTTTCTTGCTCCTGGCTTCTCTCTCTGTCTCTTGTTTCTCTTACTCCAAGTCAGGTAATTGCTCACACGAACAAATTGTACGCACACACACACAAGCACACATGCACAAATGGATGCATGCACACACACACACACACACACACACACACACACGGACAAGAGCACTCACAAAAATGGATGCAAACACATAGAAACTCGCAGGGAACAGAAGTACACACATGAACACACAACTGGATGTAAGCACACACACACTCATACACACACACAAACATATAACGGATGGACACACACACACACACACACACAGGTGAAAGTAAGTGAAGGACTCAGCAGATTAGCCCCTATACTGTAACTGACCCACGGTGCCCCTTTGCTCTCTGGCCCAGAATGCAATCTGTTCCAGTGACCCGCTTCTCTTGAGTCAGCTCAGTGTCTCCCTTGGGTGCTCACTAGACCGACCTGAGTCAGCTGCTGCTCTGCTTTTTTCTGACTAATTGAACGTATTTGTGAGGCCAAACCAGGATGGGAAAGTACCACACTGCCAAAATGTCCATCTGAACAAGTCATTTAATCGTTTATTCAGTTTTAAAAAAAATCCCATTCCACTACAGTACTCACTAACCTAAAACACCTAAAACAGTTTTACAGTCAGCTGGCTGTAAGAACAAATGGCAGGGTTCCTACGCAGGTCTGGAAAGTCTGGAAAAGTATTAAAAATGAATTTGATCATTTCCAGGTCTTGAATAGTTTGGGAATTTGAAAAAATGTCTGGAAAAGTATGGAAAATGTTGTGGTTCAGGTCCGATACACACATAATTATAGCTTTTATGTTGTTGTAGACCCACTTTGAGTCCACAGTTTTTGTTGATGTGAAGAATAATGTTCAGATAGAGGGATGCTCTTATTACCCAGCCGCTGTCAGCGTGCGTTATATCAAATACCGACCAAAATCAAATCCAGTCAAGAACATAGGGTCTGGGAAAAATATGGAATTTTAAAATGGAAACCGTGTAGGAACCCGGCCAATCATCTCACATATTCTGATATTTGTCGCTGTGAAGAATAATCTTCATCTATACAGTAATATGACCTAGTTAGCAGGGGCAAGATGTCTGTCTGCGTAAAATCATATGGAACACCAGACAAAATCTTCAAAACAAATCAAGGTCTGGAAAAAGTATGGAATTTTTTAATTGAAAATGTGTAGGAACCCTGAAATGGTTAAGGACCAAACTATAATATCCTCTTGTGTCTGTCCAGGGATCCAGGCCTGGACAGTCTGGAAGTATCTGGAAAATTAATTTTGAGAAGTTTGGGGATTGGGAGTAGATGTAGGCTCACTGTCCTTTCATATTTTGCATTTTGTTTGTTGTGTAGAGTGATCTAAGGCGTAGTGATATGCTGTCATTCCCAGCAACTATCAGCAGACATTGTATTCATCTGACCAAAGGTTTTAGATCCATTTAAGTTCTTGAAAATAGTGCAGTTTTGAATGTAAAATGTGAACAGTAGGAGCCTGTCTGCCCTTTGCTGGCTAGTTAGCTAGCTAACAGTTTGTTCAGGTTAACTGAGCTGACTCTTCTCAAGCTACAACTCAGAGTGTTTTGGAGTAGAGACTAGGGCTAAAGACAAGACAGTTTACTGTGTCACAGTAACCAAATCCACCTTATCACACTATTCACTTTTACTGAGAATGTTACTGAATGGATCTACAGCCACACCACAACAAGCTGACTCAGCTGCTCTCTGTTTTTAGCCCATTTGTTATATATATTTGTCAGTATTTGCGTACAGACAGTTCTCCAGTGTGGAGCCAGCTGTGGTTTCTGGGAGATTTGTGATGCAACTGCAAAGCCTCTATAAACTCTCACCAGGGTCAGTAGATACCGAGTTGTTCTCTGGGGAAATGCAGCAGTGTGAACATCACAGACCTCAGGGAGAAGAAGGTCAGACTGCTGGTTTCTAGAAATCCCTCATATAGTTCCTATTTATTTCTCTTCCTAGCACCTCTGTCTTTACAGGTCAGGAATATTGTCTGGGTGAAAAGGCTCTGACCCTTGACCTCTGTGTTATTGGTTGCTTGTGGATGATGTCGGAATTGAAGCTTATTCTACTGTCGACCACGTTGTGTGTGTGTGTGTGTGTGTGTGTGTGTGTGTGTGTGTGTGTCCGTGTCCATCTGTCAGGCGTGATATCTGGGGTGATATCTCAGACACTGCTGGTCTGATTTTGATGAAACTTGGAGGGATGAGGCATGTTCACACTGTGTTCTGACATTTAAAAAATGACACTGATTGGCCTGATAGGGGTAATGTAATTAAAGGGTAAAACTTTACTCAATTCACCACACCCCCACCCGCCACCTCAGATCAGCAGATGCCAACCTCTTGACCCCCATCACCAGGACCAAGCACCGCACCTTCGGCAAAGCGGACTCACTCCCTTCATTCAAAAATAAACTCAAAACCCACCTCTTCAAAACTGCTCATCTCATCTCATCTCATCTGTTAAAAAACATGCACTGATTGGTGTTATGAAAGGACAAAATTCTAACTTTGAAAGGCCGTAACTGCTACATCACTGGTCCATTTCCTCTGTATCAACGTTTGGTGGGATAAATAAAGCACAAAACTAAAAGAAAAGAGCGTGTGCAACTTGAATTTTCTTTATAAGTGCAATAAAATGTAAAACAAAAAACAAAAACATCTGGCACTGTCTTCTGGTGTTTAAAGAAATAAACTGATTAGCCCGATGGAGGCGCTATAATTAAAGCTCTAAATTTCAAAGTGTGAAAGGTCGTAACTGCTACGCCACTGATTTTGATGAAACTTGGAGGGATGATGCATCTTGTTCCTGATTGGCCCAAGGGGCGTCTGCATCATTCATAGGGGACGACATGTTTACTGTCGCCTTGTCGGAGCGCCAGCTTAACGTCTGAAGTGTTAAACGTGACAGGCAGACTGTGTCTCCGTCCTTCAAACCCTGAGCCAACTTCTCATGTTTGGATGTTGTTTCTTTTCAGAAACCCTGGAGCCCTCGCCGCCGTCTGCAGCGCAGATCAGATATGGTGAGAGATTAAATCTGTCTGTCAGGAAAACACACACACACACACACACGCACCCACACACACATACACACACACACAATAAGAGAAGAGTTTAACTGGAAACATTTCACTCAGTATTTCTAAAACAAAAGCGATTCTCTCCTCAAAAAAAGACTATTTTGTCACTAAAAGTCTTGATGACTTTTAACAGTAAGTCATAATGAAGCTTTTTTTTGTTTGTTCATATAGTAGATCAAAGCAGCTTGCTTTTCTATACAATACACACACACACACACACACACACACGGTCTAATTAGTTTTATTGATCTTTCCACACCATCCAATAACAGTTTACTCTGCAGAGTCTTAACCCAGACGGGAACAGCAGAAATAACACTAAATATCCACTTTGGAAGAAATAAATCCTTATCTAAAGTTCAACATTCACTATCTTTAACAGACCTGAAGATCCAGCCTCATCATTTTTGTTCTGACGTTGTGCTGTCACTCATGTTGTAAGAGAAGGGTTGATTTTTGTTTTTCGCTCATTTTGGAATAAAGCTCTTAATGTTTTCTTCCTTTTCCTCGTCCTTGACATTTCAGTCCAGAACAAATCTCTCTCAAATGCTTCCAACAAACAAGCCAAGACTTTGTTAATGTTGGCATTAAAGTGATAATCCACAACATTTTCTCATAAATAAATGTCCGTTTTGCTGCTCTCTGTCACCGATTGCTATAAGACAACAGTGATCCATATATCCAGTTATCCAGTTCCTAAAGCTTCTCCACTGTCTGTTCTAAACAGCCGGTGTTTCAGCTCTTTCCTGGGATGAAGTGACGCCTTTTACGTTTCCAGTTTGTTTGGAATAAGTAGGAGATGAACTGGGTGGTTAGCATGAGCAGCGATAGCCAACGTGCAAAGTTGCTTTGTAAAGATTTAATTCTAGATTAGGGCTGAACGATTTTGAAAAAAAAAATCTAATTGCGATTATTATAATTATTCTCATTTTCATTGAAAAACGTATTAAAATGATTATGGTGTGATTTTTGCAGGGATCTGTACCAAACAAAGATGTTTTCTTAAGTCTGTAGAATATGATGTGTAGGCCAGGACATCTCTGCAGCACAACAATATTTAATTTAAAATGGTATTTTGACAACACATTTCACCTTTAACAAATATTGCGCCTCCTGCGATCTGAAAATTGCAGTAGGCCATATTGCAATTTCGATAAAATTTCGATTAATTGTTCAGCCCTATTCTAGATGTCAGATTTGCTGTTTATTGTCCAAATGTTGTTTATTCATTAATTAATTTATTTCTTTGTGTTTCCAGTGCTGCTCCACAATGCCATCCCCTTCGTTGGATTTGGTTTCCTTGATAATGCCATCATGATTGCAGCAGTAAGTGGTAGGCCGACCTCAGTGGAGCCTAGTTTATGTATCTGAGCATGAAACCATATCATAGAATAATGTTGGTAGCTTGAATGAAAAATGAAGACTTTTGTCAAATGGAATTGAATCTAGATAGGTAAAAGTTCTTCTTCTTCTTCTTCTTCTTCTTCTTCTTCTGCTTCTTCTTCTTCTGCTTCTTCTTCTTCTTCTTCTTCTTCTTCTTCTGCTTCTGATTTGTTGTTCATGTGAAATCTCAGAGTCTGGACCAAATTGAATCTAGATAGGTAAAAGTTCTTCTTCTTCTTCTGCTTCTTCTGCTTCTTCTTCTTCTTCTTCTTCTTCTTCTTCTCCTTCTTCTGCTTCTGATTTGTTGTTCATGTGATATCTCAGAGTCTGGACCAAAGTCCTCACCGTCTTCTTATCTCCTCTCTGTTCACTAGGGAACGCAGATTGAGCTTTCTATAGGAGTCACCCTGGGGATTTCCACCATGGCCGGTAAGACTGGAGAGATGCAGGACACACACACACACACAGACTCCATTTAAGTCACAATGAAATGTAAAAGGACTTCGGTACATACAAATTCCAACCAATAATACCATAGATGATGACAGATGACAGACGGTCCTGTACAGTAAAAGGCAATCTTTATCCAAAACCATTTGTCCAAAAAATCCTCCTCCTTTCCTCTGTGACCTGGAAACTGATGTTTGCTCCGCCATTTTGGAGACGGAGGCAAAAGAAGCTGCTTGAAATCCTAAGAAGAAGCAGGTTTGACCAATGATCCACAAGAGTTTCCTCTTCCTGGAATAATTTTTTAAGTTTCACGCCCTCTTGTTCATGGCGGTCAGTGTCACCAGTGTGATGGAGGTTCCACAGCTACAGAAAAACCTGGAAAACCCGACGTGAAATTTTATTTTCTTCGCATATTTGAGATATTCATTTAGTTTTTAGTGATGGTTTTTGTAAATTAATTCTTCATTTAAAGGCAGTAATGTCTCCCAGAGTTTCTCTACCATTGAATAGGTGTTGTGACACTAAAAGAGTTTCATCAGTCTGGTTTCAGTGGAGAGTTTTAGTGTCCCATGATGGTCTTCATGCTGTTTCAGAGGCTTTTATACCCTGATGAGAAGAAAACTCTGACTGGGGGGAAACACTGAATACTTGTTTGTCGCATGAAAATGGTTAAATATAAAGATACTGAATATTGGCACATAGTATCTGTGATCTGCGACTGTACTCTGAAAATATCAGTATTGTATCGGCCTTCAAACATTCGTATCAGCCAAACTAATAATGATCTTTTATCAGTTATTCCAGGCCTCCTATTTTATATATTGCTTTTATGTTTCTTGCTTTGCTTACATTGCTCTTTTCTTTCTGCTTTTGATCCATCTTTTTGTTTTTATTTACTCCATTCGTAAAGTGTTTTGAGAAGTGCCGACTCATCCCACAATACCCAGCCGAGTCCTCAGGGGGGGGGGACTGTGGTTTTTATTCAGCGGTTACAAACACTTTGTTCTGTCTGAAGCGGTTTCCTCGCAGCGCTGAACGTGCACGAGAATACAAAACAGGAGGAAACGGGTTTGGCGAGTCAGAGAGCGACCGCTTCCACTTCCCATCAGCTGGGAGACGATCTGCCACTCACATCGCTTGGCTGATGATACCAGATATATAAAGCTAGAGCTACTTCACTTTTTTACCTGAAAACTCCCAGCATACACTGCAGGTCAACAGTCTGGACACCTGACTGAATGTTCTGTGTTTCATTCTCTTAAAGCCATTTTGATCTAAAGGCTTCTGCTTAAATGCTTGAAATGAGTTTCTTAGTCAAATATAAATAGTGAAGTTGATCCTATGTATGAATTTCTTTCCAAAGCCTTTGCCTTTCCATCAAGGCAAAGAATCTAAAATATAAGATAGTTTTGATTTGTTTAACACTTTTTTGGTCGCTACATAATTCCATTTGTGTTATTTCATAGTTTTGATGTCTTTACTGTTATTCTAAAATGTGGAAAATAGTAAAAATTAAAGAAAAATGCACGTGTCCAAACTTTTAACAGGTAGAGTAAGTGTTTTGCAGGTTGTTGTAATTGATTGCAACCCTCATGAACCTGTCTGTTGCCATCATGGCTGCTGTTCGGTGTGTGAAAGCAAGCAGAAAATACTCAGTTTGGGTCTTCATTACGCTGTGAAAACCATAAAAGCAGCTGAGCCTTGCCTTCTCTCTCTCTCTCTCTCTCTGTCTCTCTCTTTCCTCGGCGCTAGATTATTCTGTTTCCATGGATACTTGGCTCCAATTTTCACTGCGAAGTGCATATCAGAGCCTGTAGACGGGCTCTAGATCAATAGCTCTGGTCTGGTGCCTTTTGGGTAAATACAGAACATCCTTCCATCCAGTCTCCGCTGTGTATTTGCTTCATAGTCGTCCAGCCTGTCGAGACGGTGAAGTAGTTCAGAGCTTTTTATTTGAGGGCAGAAAAACCTTTTCTACTTTTCCTTCCTGACTCTTATTCCATCACTTGGCACTTCACTGTCACACACCATCGGTGCTAGAAGTTGCGGTGAAATGAGGAGAGACGGCATCGCTGAGGACTTTCTCTTTAAAGGACTTGAAAGGAGTCGGAGATTGCAAACCTCCCCGCAGGAGATTTCCCATCGCTCTTTATGCCTCCAGAGAGCAGAGGAGGAACACATGCTTAGCATCTCTATAGTTAAAATAACAATCACCAGACTACTAACAGTTTATTGTATATATACTACCAGTCTAAGGTCTTGAATGTTCTGTGTTCCTCATTTTGATCTAAAGGCTTCTGCTTAAATGCTTGAAGTTAGTTTCTTAGTCAAATATAAATAGTGAAGTTGAATTTCTTTCCAAAGCCTTTGCCTTTCCATCAAGGCAAAGAATCTAAAATATAAGATAGTTTTGATTTGTTTAACACTTTTTTGGTCGCTGCATAATTCCATTTGTGTTATTTCATAGTTTTGACGTCTTTACTGTTATTCTAAAATGTGGAAAATAGTAAAAAATAAAGAGAAATGTGGTGTGTCCAAACTTTTGACTGGTAGTGTATTTTTTTTTACCACATTGCCAGTCATTTCTTTTTAAAATCAAAGCCACAGCATCAATTATTCACAGCTGTCAAGCATTGTTTATGTGGTGCATCACTGACTGACAGTAACACCATGAAGCTGGAAAATGAAAACACACTCTGAGGAAAGACTAGTGTGTTTAACAAAATATAAATATATATATATGTAATTACACAAGGTGCTCTTTGATGTGGAACAAAAAAAACAACAACTAACACCTTCTCTCACTCCCACTAACACTCATTTTCTATTTTCCTTCTTTGATCTGTTGTTTGGACGCTCTCTCCCTTTTCTGCTTTTCATCTTTTAAATATATATATACTGTATGTGGGCTACTGGCACTGGAGCTTATTGGTAAAACTCACTTTTGTTCTGGTTGTTGCTGTTGTGTGTGTGTGTGGGTGAGTTTTTTAAGTTTTTCTGAAGCGGGGGACATCGGAGGCTCTCAGGAAGCCTTCCAGCCCAGACGTCCGCCCCTTAAATTCTACCTCCAAGTCAAGATTTAAGAGCGCTCCTGTTTTCTTTTGCCACAGGCGGTCAGTTTTATTATTTTTCCTGTCTTAAGAAGTATTCACACACTGGAGGATTAACGGGCCGATGTCCGTCAGATGTTTCCATCCCGGAGGCTTATCAGACTGATCTGAGCCGCCATGTTTGATATGTGCGACCCGACATCTGCAGGGGAGCGGCATGATGGGACGGGACCATCTGTTTATCTCACGATACGATTCGATACTCGATATGAGGTTCAGGATTCAAAACAACCAGGATACGATGTGATAAATTAAAGTTCAGTGTCAACAAAGTCTGACTGTGCAGAATTCTGTTTATTTCTGAGACTCAAATCTTTCCAGCGATGCCATTGGCTGCTACAACAATTTAAAAATGTCATTACAGAAAATGTCAGAAAATGAAGAGACCACCGTTCTCCTGTCCAACTATAACAGAAAAGAGCAGCGGATGGGATTCAGCTGCTTGAATTTTTTCGATTTAAAATATAGCATCCAAATTCATCAGCATGTCTCAACTCTATCGACACTTCACATCCTCAGGAAAACCTTCTGATGGAGATCTGCAGGTTTAAAATTAAGGGTTTCATCAGGATTGTGTCTAATTGTAAGCAATTTCATGTCTTACCCTAAAACATGCCAAGTTTGAGTCCTTGAATTTTACCAAACGAGATGTTAGAACAAAAGCTCCATGCAACACCGCTGTGTAAAAAAAAACTCCAGTTTATTGGTTTATCAGAGTCATGAAGACTGTCCAATAGTATAAGAACTAAATCGGCTCCATATACAGAACAATAGACATCACATAGAGAAATATATGTACAAAAATTCAATCAAACATCGTCTAATAGAGTCATGAAGATTAATCATCAGTAGAGAACCATAAAAACCACAGGAGACACGTGAATAAACCACACAAGATGTTGAAAGTCATTGAAAAGTTCTTGATGAAGTTTGATGTCGAAGTGAGTGTAGGAACCCTGCAAAAAAAAAATTAGATACGCCATTATGTGTGTGATCCAATTTGTTTTCTAAATTGTTATGGATTTTAAAAAGCTCTTCTTCTGCTCAGTGTGTCCCCAGGCCTTAATTATTATTTTCCCTCTGTCGTCTTGTGAGTGTTCAAATGAAAGAACATCAAACGTGTCTGTTTCTCCACAGCTGCAGCGCTGGGGAACCTGGTGTCAGATTTGGCCGGTCTGGGGTAAGAAGCTCTATAAACTTATTTTATTTTTGAGTTGAAAGCGTGCAGTGCAGTGAAGCAGTGTTTTTTTTTTTGCCCTTTTTAGAATTAAATTTGTGAATTAAAGGATTGAAGCTTCTTTGTCTCCTTGTTTTGCCGTGTTTGATGTTTGCTGCGGCTCCTCACAGTGTCATCTTTGTTTTTGAGTTGAAAGCGTGAATTCATCTATTGGATTTACTTTGTTCTTTTTCCAAGAGTGTTACTGGGTGCTTCCCTGCCTTTTCTCACCCAAAGTGTGTGTGTGTGTTTGTTTGTGTGTGTTTGTGTGTGTTCTTGTGATTCTATCCTTGGGAGGACCAGTTTGAGTTTTAGACCTTCGGAGTGATGACATTTTTAAAAAGTGAGGTCATTTTAGGCGGTCCTCATTTCTTCACAATGTCCTTAAGATGTAGTAAGACTGTGTGTGTGTGTGTGTGTGTGTGTGTGTGTGTGTGTGTGTGTGTGTGTGTGTGTGCAGTCTTGCAGGCTATGTGGAGGCCCTGGTGTCCAGACTGGGCATGCAGGGTCCAGATCTGACGCCCAAACAGGTGGACATGTGGCAGACCAAGCTCAGCTCTCACATGGTGAGACACTTTATCTTCACACACATCACATGTTCATCTGAACATCGGTCTGTTTGGCCAAATATAAAAATGAAACAAAGAAAACTAATTGTAGGTGTGATCACATCCTCGGCTTACAGATTGCAGGTCCAGATTTTGGCAGCGTATAGCATCACTTATCTAATTTCACTTTCTGTTCCTTATTAAGTCTGGCCTAGATGATCATCCTGATTAATTTTGCTAAATAAGTGAAGCTATAAGAGTGAGCATCGGCTTCAGTGTCAGAAATTAACTTTTTGGCTCATTTGCCATGGGCTAGTAGAGAAAAAATGACCTTCTGTTTTGTCTATAGAATCTGTGTTTTTTTTATTTATTTTTTTTTTTTATTTCATGGATCAAGTTTGTAATTCATCATGAAGTGCTACAGATTTAAAATTACAAGAGCATTTTGAAGTTCACCCTCAGACAGAGGTACGGTGGCCTGTGGGGACAAACTTTGGGAACAGGCAAAAAGTAAACGTCTGTAAACAACCAGATGTTCAAATTCTATCGTCTCAAAAAGTTACCTGTGCGGTGAGAGAGCCGCCGAAAGACAGATGGACAGATGTTACGGACAGTTTGTGCTTGCCGGATGTTAATTTCAGCCCCTGATTGGCTCGTGTCAGAGGTTCCCCCTGATCCCTCAACAGAACCTTCATTAGAACTGTGTTGAGTCCTATAACGCGGCGTCTGGTTCCCCCCCCGCAGGGTAAAGCTATAGGAGTGGCCATCGGCTGCATCCTGGGCATGTTCCCGCTGCTTTTCCTGAGTGACGATGACGAGGAGAAGAAGGAGAAAGAAGCTCGACCCGACGCTGACGCACCGTCACACTCCTAACGACACGCTGCTGCTGCGTGACGTCACCGCACCGCAAGCTGGTGATGTCAGCTGATGTCAAAGGAAAATGGGAAATGATCACTCAAGTTAGTCGACTCTAGCAGCAGCCGTCATCTGGGTTCCTGTTCTCTTCTGAATATCTAGTTTAGCTGGGGATGATGCCGGGGCATTAGGCAGCTCAAGTGCTTCTTCTACAGGTCACAGTGGCTGGTAAATCCCCAAAAATCCACTAGCCACTTTCACTATTTTACCAGCCAACTAGGTATTTATGCTGCGTTCCATTCAAAGTCAGAGGTTGGAAGTTCCCAGTTGAAATTTCCCGTTCTCCTCGGTGCGTTTCAGCTCTGAAAAACCAGGAAAGAATAATGTAAAATCCTGTTCTCCATGCAATGGCTAATGCAGCGTAAGGGTTAAAAAAAAGTACCATCGTTAAACTAGGTTAAATATACAATTAAAAGGGATAAAAATATTGATTGAATAAGAATATATAAAACAACATTAGCAGGTACAGACTCAGGAATGTTCATTTATCAGCTCGGTTAAATAGGGAATGGCATTTCTAGAGTATGGACTTCAGATAACGGCATCTCAAACAACTGGAAGATCTTGCCCGAGTTTCCTATTCAGAATTCCATTTTTCCTCAGTAGGAAGGCGGAATTTCCAACTCTCTCTTTTGACTTTGAATGCAACGCGGCATCAGAGTGGAACGGGACCTCCAGGTTGGGATCGGCTGCTGCAGGAAATTAATTCACCGGATGCAGAGCAGATTTGCCGGCCTGTGACCGCCTGCTGGTCGCTTCCCATCCTGACAGCAGAAAGATGGACGACTGGCCGACTCGTCACTCCGCGGCAGTCGGAGCGCTGCGTTGCGTTGCATGTGCGTCAGACAGCTTGACACTTTAGATTTTTTTTTTTTTTAAACAACTCCACTTTACTCGAGAAAGAACGTCACTTTTCTGACTGCCTCTACACTTCAGGATGATGATGGTGATGATGTGGAACTCAGAAGAATATCATGATGCTTATTTTCCTTCAGCACACACTTTCTACATTTGAAGAGTTCATCTCCAAAACACTAGTCATCCATTTTGGGTGAAAACACCTTAAATTCATCATTCAAGATCTCTTAAATCTAGAGGATCCAATCTGTGAAAGTGTTGGCATTTTGTCAACCGAGCTCTTAAATGCCATGGTACTATTAAAAAAAAAGTACCATAAATCTTAAACCATACATTTTAATTTAGTGCTATCAATCTTTCTGTGAGAGTAGGGATTTGTTTTTTTGTTTTTTTCTTCAAATATTGAATATCTTATTATAGAATGAAACTCTTCATTTGTGTCTAAAATGGCTTGAAACCAAGGGGAATGGAAGCTAATTAATTTGGATTTTTTTATTTTTTTTTTATTTTACATGTTATACAATGTCTGCTGAAGGAAGATAGCAGTCTGTTGGTTAGAAGTCAATTCAAGTCGTTCGTTGTCTGTTCGGATGATTAGACAAACACAACCAAGACAGAAACTACTGGGATGATCTGGAATCTCTTCTGACCTCAGTAATGAATTTACTTTATATTTTAAAACTTTACATTTTAGGCATTTAGCCGACGTTCTCACCCAGAGAGACAGTGAGCAGGTAGTTCAGTGTTTTGCACTTGGATCAGACCCATCGGCTGCTGTGGGGATGGAACCAGTCTCTCTAAACACTAGACCATCCTTACATGATGATCCACACTGAAAACACTAAGACCGGCGTCCGTCCTAAAGCTGCACTTTGCAAGAATTTTATGTAAAATATACACTCGTCTTGTCAAACTAAATCACAGAGTGCGGCTGGACTGATCAAAGCGGTTTCTGACATCATGTTACTTGATTTCTGGGTAGTGAAGTCCTTCAAACTTTCAAAAATTCAAACAGTTTTGTCTCGCTGCCACTTGGGGCGCCAAAGTGCGAAGTGGCCTAGTGCAGCTTTATTTTTCACAGGACAATAAAAAAAATCGCAAATAAAAGGAACAAGTGTCAACTGCTACCTCGATGGCAATATCTTAGTTGTTTTGCATGAAGAATTAATGTAGCTGATAATCAGACTTTGTATTACTATATCTGATGTTTTTATATGCTGGCGAGTCTTTAGATGTTTCTTATGAGTAGAATAAAGGAGGAGGCACTAAGTCGCAATACACTATGTGGAAACTGATGTCACCATTATCAGGTTTTTTTGCTTAACATTGACTGCGTTTACATGGACTTGAGTATCCCGGTTATGATCGGGTTTTTGAAGTATCCCGTTTTTGTGTTTGCGCATGTAAACATCATATCCCGATTTCAGAAACCTGGATAAGCCCTTATCCCGGTTTTGAGAAACCCGATTATGCTAGCTGGAGTACTCCGAAAGAAACCGGGATACTGCTGCATGTAAACATCTTATCCCGGTTTCTGACCGCCGCCGACAACCTGCGCAGGCGCGGCTTCAGCCGAGTGACGTGACAGAAAAACACAAACGACGGCGGCAACGAGAGCGTCTCACTTCTGGAGCGATGAGGAAACGGAGTTTTGTCTTTCGGTGATGAAAGAATTAAATATACTTGGCAGTTTAGACGGGAGAAAGCATCGAAATGCTGACCTGTTCCAGTCTGTAGTGTACAGACTACAGGACGCCGGTTTCCCAACACGTACAGTGGAGCCAGTCAGCTCACGGTGGAAAATACTAAAGAAACATTACTATGTGGCCGAACATCAAAACAAAACAGTCAAATTAATTTAAGGTTAACAGTTACAGAGGAATATCAGATTAACGACTTTAAAATTGCCGGTTTGTATTGTAAACATCACAGGCGCCTGCGCACATAGCATGCAGTAATCAGTAACCGGGATACTAGTATTGATCATGTATACGGGGATATGAATAACCAGATTTCTCTGTGTTCCATGTAAACGCCATATCCTGAATATGATCAAAACCGGGATAAGCCTCATAACCGGGATACTCAAGTCCATGTTTCTGCTCTCTCTCTCTCTCTCTCTCTCTCTCTCTCTCTCTCTCTCTCTCTCTCTCTCTCTCTCTCTCTCTCTCTCTCTCTCTCTCTCTCTCTTGCAAAGGATAAAGTCAAATAAATAATGGATAACAGACAAACAATTCTGCAGATTCTACACATATCAGCAATAGCATGTAAAAACAATTAAATATAATTTAAGTCAATGTATAACAATACAGGACATTTGGAGGGATGGGGAGCATTTCTTACAACAGCTCTCACTAACTCACTCATTAACTCACTCACTCACACACACACACACACACACACATAGACCTGGATCTTTGTAATTAATTGTGCGTTCATTTCATCCAACTCGAGGCTCCAGACGGGTGGGGTTTGCCGCATAAGACAATGCAGTTCCAGAAAGTTTAGACAATCCCAAGAGAGAGTTTGAAAGTCAGTTAAAACCCATCTGCTTCTCTAAGCAGAAAAAAACAAATGCCAAGCATTATTGGCAAATATGTCTCTCTCTCTCTCTCTCTCTCTCTCTCCCTCTCTGCTCTCTTACCATACAAACACAGTGCTTTGCTTAATAATAATAATGATGATGGTGAATCCCG
This sequence comes from Centroberyx gerrardi, assembly GCF_048128805.1. NCBI lineage: Eukaryota > Metazoa > Chordata > Actinopteri > Beryciformes > Berycidae > Centroberyx > Centroberyx gerrardi. Next base: position 25,509,632 of record NC_136015.1, on the reverse strand, counting down.
TTTCTCGTCCTGACCCGCTCTATCGCACATCACTCTGTGTTTTTCCCATAATCCCCTCCGGTCGTCTCGGAGCGGCTTTTCAGAAGAATATATATCCAATTAGTTTGTCTGTGCCAGGAGGAATCTGTGATTTCAGTTCACAGGGTTTATACACCGGCCTGGAAATGTATGGAAACAGACTTGGGTCATTTCCAGGTCTTGATAAAGTTTGAAAACTGAATCGTACTGAACACCGGCCCAAAATCCTCCAATCAGAAGAAATTAAGGTCCCTGAGTTCAGACCGACTGATCACTGAAATGTGTTTGAAAAATATTTTAATGAGTGTTTGGATCCAGGACATTTAAATTTGTAGCTGGATTTACTTTGAATGCATCGAGGGATTTTTTTTTTTTTTCCAGTCTGGCTTGTTAGAAAAGAAAGTTTTCTTGTGGAGGATGAGGAGGACGAAGGAGGAGGACGAAGGAGCAATACAACGACTTTCTGACTCATCTTGACTGTTTTAAACTGAGAACCTCGTCCTGCCACCTCGTCCTTTGAGGATGTTCGTTACAGTGGACAATCTGAAATCTCAATGTTTTTACATCATCCTGTTTATTTCATGTTCATATCGCCTTTTCTAAGAGGATTAGGCGGCGGCCACACTGATCCTTCAGGAAGTGGACAGAAGTTTTAGATGTGTGTGTGTTGGTTTGTTCTGAGCGTCAACATGGCGGCGAGGCAGAAGAACAGGAAGCTTTGCTCATAACGGAGCTGCTTGATAGAAAACAGAAGAAACAGACTCTACTGTATAAATTCAATAAGAAACTGAGCTGGAAAACCTCCAGTCATCCCAACGCTCCACCAGGCGTCCTCTGGTTTCTGTTTTTGATAATCAGAGGAACGCCTCTGATTGGCTAAACGTACGGTGATGAATGCGTCCGTCCAGAAAAAGTTCTGTTGAACGGATGGAAATCTGACAGACGGAGCGTCATCAGTCCTGTCCGGACAACAGACAGCTGTCAGTGAAAATGAATTTAAATGAACAGAGACGGACAGACGGATCAGTCTGGCCGCCGCCTTAAAGGTCAGATTTTCCTCAGCTCTCATTGGTGAGCAGGGTTTTGTTTTTATTTTTTCTCTCCTCTTTCTTCTCTCTTCTTTGCTCCTGAAATTTTATGTAATTTCATTCTCTGATGCTGTTTAAAATCATCTTTGAAAAGAAGAAATGTATTTCTGCATATGAACAAAGTGTGTAATCCTTCAAGTGTATCCGCCTGATAAAGGAGTGCTGTGTTGTGCTGCCATCCTGTGGTCAGGCTCAGACAGCAGCTGCCAAATGTCTATTAGTCAAGGATTGATTGTATATGTATTTTGCAAGTCAATAAAAAAAATTTAAAAAGAAAAGTTTAAAAAGTGATGTTTAGTTTCCATCCTGAGCTCAGGGTGGAGGTGCAAAGTCTAATAAAAAATTTTCCTGAGTCAGTCAATAAGTTTGGACTCTACATGCTGATTTCAGACTTTTACAATACAGCTCACTTCCTGTCACGTCCTCCCAATCCATCCTGTCTGTCTCTACTTTCAACTTTTGAAAAAAGGTGGAAATGCACCCAAAAGAAAAAAGTAAAGTTAGTACTTTGGAGTTCTGAATCACCCACCCAAATCGTTTTTCAGTGCTCCAGTTACTGGACGTAGAGGAAATCGAACCATCAACTCCCTCGTCTTCAGACAGATCCTGGTCTGTGTCAGTCCACCGGGTCCTCTTCACACTCCAAGTCTCTTCTCTGAGAGCTTTTCACACTTTACTCCGGATGTTGGCTCATAAAATTTTACGTGGAGCTGAAGAGCGTCAACGGGGCTCGAACCCACAACCTCTGTGTTTTCATATCATCGCTCAGCCAGTCGAGCCGCTGAGTAGAGCTGAAGAATTAATCGAAATTTTATCGAAATCGCAATGTGGCCTACTGCAATTTTCAAATCGCAGGAGGCGCAATATTTGTTAAAGGCGAAATGTGTGTCAAAATACCATTTTAAATTAAATATTGTCGTGCTGCAGAGATGTCCTGGCCTACACATCATATTCTACAGACTTAAGAAAACATCTTTGTTTGGTACAGATCCCCGCAAAAATCACACCATAATCATTTTAATACGTTTTTCAATGAAAATGAGAATAATGATGTAAAAATTATCATTCCCTCTAATATCGCAAATCATATCGCAATTGCAATATCAGTCAAAATAATCGCAATTAGATATTTATTCAAAATCGTTCAGCCCTACCGCTGAGTCTTTCTCCTCAAGATCATGACTCCTTGTGTATCTGCTTATCACACTGATTTGAACTCTTTGTCGGAGAGATTTTCAAGCTTTCCTCTTGACGTTGGCCTTAATCAAAACCAGATCCTTCATCCCAGTCCTGCAGTCCGTTTGCCTGTTGAGCCTCTGAGTCTCTTCGCTGCTCGATTATCTCTCTGAGAACTTTTCAGTCTTTCCTTTGGCTGTTTGCTTTCAAAATGTGCTTCAAACTTTTGAGACTCAAACCCAAAGCCTCTCCCTCCTCCTGTAGCGTCTCAGCACACTGAGCCACTGAGTCTTACTTCCTCTACACTTTGTTCTATGAGAACTTTTCAGTCCCTCTCTCTGCTGTAGATATTTTTCCCTTTTCCACAAATTTTGCCCTTATTCAGCTTGGGTTGGATCTACAAACTTCTGAGTTTTTGTTCCTAAACGGAGTACGGGCCAGAAAGTGAGTTTAGCCAAAAATCTCAGCAGCTGGTGAGGTAATTGATGAGTCACTGGTATTGATCAGCAACCCCATCAATTTCACCTCAGGAAATTAAAAGTGATATTGCATGATAGATCTTCAATAAGAATTGGCAAAAATGCAAAACAATGAAAATACATACAACTGCTGGTAAAGAAAGCAACACACGAGTTTTCTTATTCATCAGACGCACATCGTATGCTTTTATTATTTAGCCGAAACAACTGGTATACATAGAAAATAGGAGACAGTCGGGATTCAGGAACTGAACATTAAACATACAGGATTATCAAGAGCCAGAGGTAAAGAAAGAGTTCAGCTCTGTGTCAAACAGCTGGGTGTGTCCTCTGATTATGAATAACTTGTCAAAATGTAAGAAAATCTCCCTCTAAATGGCCAAAAATGTAATAAAACTTGTTTAAGTAATAATAAATCACATCACATTATTACGTTAACTAGCAATGTTTCTCTGTTGGCAAGATATCTCAAAAATTTCTTAACAGATTTGGCTGAAATCTGGTGGACAGATCACTCTCAGCCCCAGGATCAGTTTATTAGATTTTAGTGGCAATCGGATCTGGGATTTCTGCCATTAGACAATTATAATTTTTAGCCATAAATATTATTCTGCATACAAGTGCTGGTGGGAAAGTCCGGCATGTGGGTCTTCCAGTCGGCTGCTAAACAGCGTTATGATCACATGCTCTTCTCTCAGGAAATCAAGTCAAACAAACAGTAAATAAACGTAAAGTGTTATGGAGGCTGCAGCTTTCCAGTTGGAGAATTGTTCAGCGTTGGCAAAGGTTTACGCTCTACTGAGTGACTTCTAGTTGATGATGAAATAATAATACTGGAGTAATAATACTATTCCTATGTTCCCAGGGTCCTATGTTCCCCAGATTTATATGGCATATAATGGGAACATGACAAAGGGTCCTATGTTCCCCAGTTCTAGGGTTTGGGTTTGGGTTAGAGACCTTCAAAATCAAATAAAATGATAACCATTGGTTTTGTTGTGTTTATATAGCTGTTTTGAAGCCTTGTTCCAATAAAAAAAACTGGATAATATTTATGAAATATTTTAACTTGAAACGGGTCAAATTTGACCCGAACACAATAGGAGGGTTAATGTGTGTTAACAGAATATTGAACTGGGGAACATAGGACCCTGGGAACATAGATACGCTCCCATAATACTGACTAATGACGTCATAACCCAAATTATTACATCCTTCTTACTCTTGCAAGTTATCACATTATTAATCAATATTATCATTACACCATCAGTTAAAAATATGTCACAGCCCTTCCGAAGTAATAATCGCCGGTTAATATAATAAAGTGATGTTATGACATTATATGACAGTTTATTACTTTAACAGGTTTTAATCAAATCAACCCATACTGAGGGGCATCATCATGTTACATCATCAGTTCCTCTGACGAGCGATGGATCACAGAAGATATCAGAAGGTTCAGATCGGGGTTATGAAAAAGCTTTTTCAGTGACTCAAACTCATCTAGCTTCATCCCAGGCTCATTAATACATACTGGTGCTGTGATTTATCTATTATAGTAGAGGAGGCCAAGTCATCTGACATTACTTTCAATACTTAAAACTAGCTGCCACCAGAGCAGGAAACTTTTCTGTTTACTGGCCACACTGAGTGTTACATCCCAGAATCCACCAGCCACTTTTACTGTTCTACCATCCATCTGCTGTAGGTTTTTACAATACAGTAGGAGTCAAAATTATAGTCGGTACTAGAGCAGATTCATTTACCGGACACAACTAAATCATTTATCAGCATTTTTCTGGTGGCCGGTGTTAATTTCCCACACGAGCAGAGCAGTCAAATTTTCATCCCCAAATACTTTTAAAACATCGTCTTCCTCAATTTATTTCAACTTGTATTTTATTTGTATACCTTTCAGTAGGCCTGTAACAACACTGACGAGCACCATGTGACGAGCACCATGTGCACACATTTGACTGATTTGTGGTTCATTGGGTCATTAATACTGTATGTCCTCTTGTTCTCAAATGGTTTCCCTTGAAGTCATCTTACATATTCTATAAGTTAAGACATATTGGCAAACTAGAACACACTGGAATTTTACTAGCCCATGTTTAGTATTTTTGAGACATGGCTACTACAAAATTGTCCTAAATAGCCAGAATTTCAATGTAACTGGATTGAGAAATTAAGTCATCATGATGATGAACTGATTTTTTTTCCGTTTGAATTGGAATTGATGATTTCAAAAAGCCATGGTTTCCACTAAAGGCCAAACAGGACTAGCCAAGGCTTATTCTTTATTTCTACCACCATATTCCCCCCCAATGCAAACTCTGTGGTTCTTTTATATCCAGCTGATTTAAATGTCTTTCATGTTGATATCTGAGCTTCAGCAAATATACTAAATATAGTTTTGGCCTCAATAAGCCCCATCTTGGCCCTACTGTCGAAAAATACCTGATGCTAACCTGGGCCAAAGTGGAAGAAGTAAAGGTTGGGTAGAAAAGTTTAATTCCAAAATGGGATGGCATTTCGGAATGAAACCTTTTACTTAGAAAATATGTGAGGGAAAACCATTTCAGAAGAACAGTGCTATGAGTCGAACCCAGATCACCCTTTGACCATTTAGCATACATAAAAATTTGGCAACTTGTCTGAAATGAAAAGCTGTACTTTGGCTTCCAGCTCAGGGACAGAACGCCGTCACACACACTGGGGTTGGACAAGTGAGTCTGGGTCAAACTGGTAAGAATGAGTTGAGTTAGCTGAAAACACTTCTCTTCCCGAAGTGCTTGTTTGTCAGAGGTTACATTTACATTTTAGCAGTTTAAGCTGATTGACAGGTTTTGCTGAAAGACAGAAGCTGTTAATGGACACCGGTTGAGATAACTACTATGACGCGTCCACATGGCAGTTTTAGTTTTACAAACATTTCTGGGAGGCAATAATAATCTCATTGGTTGAGTTAAACCTCAGTGGGCGGAGCCAAAGAACCACAGTTTTTCAGAGCGCAAGTTGGCTAACTGGCAAACTTTAATGGCAAAGAAAGAACTCTGGTCAAAATATGATTAAAATGGCAATGACGTCTTTATTCATTCATGATCATAGCATCATGATGTTGGAAGGTTATCAGCTAGCTAACTAGCTTACCTAGACAGCTGTAGGCTAGTATGGCTAGTTTGAACTTGAAGGTCAGCTAGCTAACTAGCTAACCTAGATAATTTATGACTAGATTGTATTTTTTCAGTTAGCAGCAGAGTGCTAGGCTTCATAATATTAGCTTCCTCCTCTCTTACCTCTTGTCTTTTTCACTGAGCTTCACGCTAACATTACTTAGCAAGAAAAACTATGGTTCTTTGGCTCCGCCCACTGAGGTTTAACTCAACCAATCAGATTATTTCTGCCTCTAGATTAGCTCTGCCTCTAAGAAATGTTAGTAGTAGAACTAAAACTCCAATCTGCAGGACATGCAGGTTGTTGAATGGATGTGATTCCTAATACATTTGTCCAACAGTTTGTAAGTTTTAGTCTTTCCATGGGCCCCAGCTCATTAAAACATGTAAATTGGAGATTTTTGTTGCAAAATGATATCTACTATTTGAAAATAGTGACACCTACTCTTCCAAAATGGAATAGCACAAAAATTAAAACAGCTAATGGTGCTTTTTGAAAGATCCAAATGATGAATTTCAGGTAATGATCTTTTTATTTTTGTGAAAAATGACTTACAGTTAATTTAGGAAATTCACTCTTTAACATTTGTCCTGCATCTTTTGTGGTAAAATCACTTCTTCAACCCTCAGTGTGTGTCAGCGCCACCCAGACCACTGACAGCATACAGAGTTATAGGATCCTCACAGACTCCAACATTCAGCTTCATATGCATGTTGTCGCATCAGCTACACATCTGTATTCGTAAACCTGCACTGGAAACTGAACAAAATGAAAACAGATAAAATCGACAGGCTTCAGTCGTCATACGGGACGTCAAACTACTGTCACACAGGGCGAGAGGGGGAAAACACAGCACTAAGACAAAATAACAGGAAAATGATCCCGAAGGGAAACTGAATAAGATTAGAATGGGTGGAGTCTAGAATGCATTCTGGTCCAGTAGAGACGGGCCAAACGGGGAATAAATAGTTCCAGTAGAAAAAAAACAAACAACAGACTATTAAATTGTTGATCAACTAAAAAAAGACAACATGCATTTTAAATATATATTTGTTAATATGTTTTTTTTATATTAAAAGGTGGGGTAGTTTAAAAACTCGGAACACCACAAACAAAATGGATAATAACATTTAAATGAATTGGAAAGAAATCAAGATGAATTAAATAGATAAATAACTAAGACTTGTAATGACACTATATTAGACAGTATCTAAGTATTTAGTAGCAATAGGGGAGTTCTTAGTGTATTTCAGCTTGTTGCGCTAATCACCTGCTGACACATGTTAACTTTGTAACTAGTTGGGCTATTTCACATTTACTAAATACAAGCTATTAGTGGTTTGTAAATGTGTTCTAGTTCTGTATGAATGTCATTAGACAGTGTTGTAATCCACTGTAGCCTGCAGACTGTTTACCAGACCTAACAGAGGCTTTGCAGTTGCATCAGAAATCTATCCATCATGTCTGGTGCCATCATGGAGGTCCAGTGGAGAACTGGCTGTATGCAAATAATGTCTCCATCTACAGTATGATGACCAGGCTGGAAACAGAGAGCTGAAAGAGCTTGTTGTGGTGTGGCTGTAGATCCATTCAGTGACGTTCTAAATAAAAGTGAATAGTTTGATAAGGCAGATTTGTAGCTTGAGAAGAGTCAGCTCAGTTCACCTGAGCAAACTGTTAGCTAGCTAACTAGCCAGCAAACACACTGATGTTAATGTTAACATGCTAATGCTAGCTGCTACTAGATATGTTAGCTAGTGTGCTAATCAGATGTGTTTACAGCAGCACCGGACACTATGGTTAGCTAGCTAACAAGCTGACATTATCTAAACACAAAATAAGTCAGATGGATCAGTGATGAAATGATCAGTTCCCAATTAAAAACAGCACAGAAGTTAATATCTGTTCAATTCTCTTGAGACGGACAAGTTGTTTAGAAACCCAACCAGCTGCCCAGTGAGCTGTGGACCTCCATCATGGCCACCAGAGGGTGAGTTACATCACCAGAAAGCCCTCTATACATGACAGTCAGTGTCTGATAGCTAGTAAGCACAAACAGTTTAGGACAAGCTAGACCATTATTGGACATAAATCACTCCAGACCAGTTTATATAATTGGTAGGATGTTGAGTACCTGCTACCTTTTCCAGTTATTAGTACATTTCAATGGAGACACATACACTTGGGTTACTCTCCATTTAATAAAGCATAAGATTTACATTTGTAGGTATTGGGACAGTGAACTAACAGTCGTTACATTACTTGGATGATGAGTGAGCAGGTAGGAGTTTCACTGTCTCGCTCAAAGACTCATTGGCTGTGTGGGGAATCAAACTTGTAACTTTTCATGCATGGGGCGGTCTCTAACCATTGGCTCACCATGTCACCCACATTATGTGTTCTGCCATGGTTATTGACGGATATTCTGCTTTTCGGTGGTGGTGTGGTGGCCCAGTGGTTAGACTGTCCTTCAGCTGGAGGACGATGTTTCAAACCCGTGTTGACAAGCATCCACCCAAGTGTCCTCGAGCAAAACACTGAATCTCTAACAGCTGCAGACAATTTTCCTATGGGGATCAATAACATATCATGATAGATTTGTCTTTTTTAATACATTAGTCTATAAGTTTTTGAATTTCAGTAGATACAATTTTATTGCAAAATGAGATATTGACTGAAGGTATTCAAACACGCAGATTGGACTTTTAGTTCTACAAACGTTTCTCGGGGGCAGAAATAATCTCAACGGTTGACGTAAACCTCAATGGGCGGAGCCAGAGAAACACAGTTTGAGCTAACTCACAAACTTGACCGTCGGAGAAGGAACTCTGGTCAAAATATAAAGAAAAAATATAAATGACTTTTTTTATTCATTCATGACCATGATATTCATGAAGTTGGACAGTCAGCAGCTAGCTAACTATCCTACCTAGATAGCTATAGACTAGTATGAACTAGTTTGAACTTGGTCAGCTAGCTAACTAGCTAACCTAGCTAACTTAATATGATAGATTGTATTTTTTCAGTTAGCAGCAGAGCGCTAGGCTTCATAATATTAGCTTCCTCCTCTCTTACCTCTTGTCTTTTTCACTGAGCTTCAGTCTGATGTTACTGAGACAGACAAACTGGCGCCGCCCACTGAGGTTTAACTCAACCGATCAGATTATTTCTGCCTCACACATTTTGTCATGGGTTTCACATTGGAAGATAACTGTGAGGGAAAAGTACAGTTTTTTGATTTTTGGAGGTACAGCTAGCTTTCAATTCTGGGTCTTAATTGGCCAACATGTCAAACCATGCTGAAATAATTACAGTAAAGACTACTTTCATTCCAAAATCAGATATCCACCATTTGACAATTACACTACAAAAAGATTGATAACGCACAATTAAAACAAATGGTGGTAGTTTTTTTGTTTGACAAAATGAAAATACTCAGACTGGATCCTCTGGACATTAAAGATATTTAATTAACTCAAACCGGCAGCCCACTGTCCCAATACTAAAGCTTTGACTCTACAGTAGCTCTACCCAAATGAAGTCTCAATAAGTCCACAGCTGTTTCTATCTGTGCCTACTAAATACAGCCTACCACCACCAGAATGATCAATACACTTATCCACATCACTCCAATTACTACAACTAAGTAGTAACGAGGAATCTGTAGTAACAACCTCTATTACTACCATGGAGTGTATGCTAACACATTTAGTTGTTACAGTTGGTAGATAGATTAGCAACATGTCAGAAGTGGTAATATGATGTGGAAGCTGGACGCCGGCAAACTCAGAGATCAAGTCAAATAATAATAATAATAATAATAATAATAATAATAATAGTAGTAGTAACATAGTAGCGTGGTAGCTTAGTAGTAGCTTTATTTTTATCATTTTAAAAAATGTATTTGTTTAAAAGTTTGAAAGCGCTTACCAGAAAATAAATACAATGATATATAATAACCTTTTTCAGTTTTCCAATTTTTCCAATCTTTATTTGTTTTTATTTTAAAACTTTTTGTTTTCTTATTTGTTTAAAAGCGTTTCAAAGTGCTTACCAGAAAATAAATACTAGTAATAAAAAAAAAAACATATTAACCATATGTGTATAGCACTTTTCAAAACAGTTTCAAAGTGCTTTACACAAAATAAATGCAATGATAAATAATAATAAACTTTATTTGTATAGCACTTTTCAAAACAGTTTCAAAGTGCTTTACAGAAAATAGAAAATTCTAATAACAAAAATAACGCAATAAAATAAGACCAAATAAAACCCAACAAAATAAACAATGACCCATTATCTCACAATCCTTTGCAATATCTTTGATTTTCATTATTAACGGCTAACGGCTTGATCTGTCAGGTTGAAGGCGTCCGGAGCTCCTGATCCTCCGCTGTCCACCCTGTTTACGATCAGCTGGTGCTGCAGGTTATTATGGGCTGTATTCAGCTTTTTACTCTAGTTCAAGAGCCACAAGGATTATTTATATTGGGGCAAACTCCTTTCAGAACATGCAGGTTAATCTATGTGGTATTAAATACTGTAAAAAAAAAAAAAAATCTTTGTTGCTATGTAAAGGGTTACACACCACTCTTCAATATGCTATCCTACATATACAGATACTCTCTGAATTAGTTCTTTTCTCCATTTTTCTCTCAGTCTGTCTTTATTCTCTTTCAGTCTCCTTGACATATTTTCTCTTGAAACACCCTATCTATGTTTTCACAGAAAAAAACAAAAGGATTCTGCATAAATTTCATTAAAATAAAGGATATTTAAGTTAAATTCAGCACGAAGGCTTTTGGCACCTTTTTGTGAAAATGGGAGAGTAAGAGGAGCGTATGACAACGAAACGTACAAACACATCAAAATATAAATATGTACATACAAATAAAGATTTGATCTTTTGAAAATACTCGATCGTTCCATCCCTCTCCCCCTCTTTTCTTCCAGCATTTTTTCCCCTCGTCTTCGTTACTCTCACCCTCACTCCATCCAAAGACTACACGCATTTAGCTGTTTCATCTTTCCATTTCTGCTACGAGAACGATCGTGTGCAACCCTCTCACCGTCCGCGGGGTCGACCTTTCACCCCTGTTCTCTTCCGCACACTCCTGGCTGAAGTTGCCCTGAAGAAATGACCTGGGATCAGCATCAGTGTTCCCAATAGAAACCTCAAAGGGGAATTTCACTGAAACTAGTCAAGTGCAATATTGACTACGGCAATTTTCAATTTGCAAGAGGCTGCAATGTTTTTCTTAAAGGGAAAAGTGTTTCAGACAGTTTCTGTCCGGAACAAAATGACTTTCCTATTGGGAATTTTCCGGAAAATAAGGGTTCTTGCAGGATAATCTAAAAATCACTTGAAGGAGATATTTCATTTTGGTACAAATTTGTCATTTTCCAGCAAGCTCACCTCAACACAAGTCAAACTCCAACACTATCTGCTCCTGAAAGATTTTGTACAGTATGTGATGCTATGAACTATGTGAGTGACATCACTACTGTCAAAACTAAAGATATCCAGAAATTAAAAACTCAAAACTAGAGATATCCATTGACACCTACTACTATGAAATGATGGCAAAAAATTAAGACAAATTATGGTACTTTTTGAAGGATAGTAGGTAACTAAAGGTTGAAAAAACTACTACTCAGCACTTTTACAGAGTGGATCCTTTATGTGTTAGAGATACTGAATGATGGAACTACGTTTTTTAACCTGAAATCAGAAAAATACAGCATTTTAGAAAAGAGCTCTTCAAATGCGACACCAAAATGAAATATCCCTTCAACACTTAGTGAGGAAATTACGAAACTGATCCTCGATCAGAGTCTTGGGGCAACTTCTTCCTCCTATCCTTGGATGTCACAGCTCCCATTTGCAGCTACTTAGCAGCGGCCATTGTGTGTCCCTCCCAGAGCGCATTCACTTAAATTCAACCGGGGACGCAAAATGGCGCGAGTCGAACTGACCCGCTCCTCTCAGTGGATCCTCGGCGCCGATCGGTCGTTGCTCGTCGTCTTCTTGAGCTTGACGCCTCGCCGGATGCCCACCAGAACGTCCTCCACCTCGCAACACTCTGTCTCCTCCAGGAGCTCCGGGAGAGGCCGGCGCTCCCACTCCGACACCCGGCCGCCGGGCTGCGGCGGCGGTGTGGGCGGGTCCGACCCCTCGCCCTGCGTCTGGGCGTCCCAGGGGCCGGTCTTGGGCGACAGCGGCCCGCCGCCGCCCGGTGAGAACGGGCCGGTCTGCGGGCCGAGCGGGCTCCGCGAGGCGTCGCCTTCCTCCGTCGCCGCCCTGCCGGGGAACCCCGGGCCGCCGCCCGGGTGCTCGGGCACGGTGGGCGTCTTCACGGGGATCATGGGGGGCTTGATGGGGATGGGGCCCAGGCCGAGGCCTCCCGAGGGCCGCCGCAGGTTGGGTTTGGAGGACGGCGTGCGTCGGATGGTGGCGACCCCCGGGGTGATGATGGCAGCGGGGTTGGAGGGCAAGCCGGCGGTGGAGGCGGGGCGTTTGGACTGGAACATGCGGCGGTAGGACTGGCCGATGTCGCTGTTCCTGGGGATGGTGGAAGATTTGTCGAAGTCTGACGACTGCTGCTGCTCGCCTTCCTGGTCCGCTCCCATGGAGAAGTAATCACAGTCCGATACTGAGGGAGAGAGGAAACAGTTTCATAGTGATCTTCATTATTAATTAAAACAGTTTGCAACTTTTTCACATTAAAATAATAAATCAACAGTGTATATTCACATCATCAGTCTGTGTTCAGGCCTAAATCCCCTGTTTGCCTGAAACTGCCTTTTTCAATGATTTTGGGACATTTTGGGGCATAAACCATTTCCTGTGGGTGTGTCTTGTGGGCGGGGCCAGCGGTGAGCCGGTAGTGTCTGTCAAGGTGAGGCGAGCGGCCGCAGAGCAGGAAGTCACAGCAACAACAACAACAGTGGAGGAAAGCAGGAAGAAAAGAAAGAAGAGCGAAGCTGAACGTTCAGAAACACGGTGAACATCAGCGTCAGATCGGCTGCGGAGGCGACCTCAGCCTCAGGAGAGATGACATCATCAACATGACTGACAGGTGTTGGGGAGGGAACTTAACTAGCTGAGGGGGAGGAGGAGGGCGGGGCTAACAAAACACTTCATGCTTCCAGGTGAAAGGTTCATATTGTAGCTTTAAACACTGATCTCTGTTGAAGTAGGTCTGACATGAAGGAGAGAGGAATAGAAGGGTGAAGTGTGTGTGTGTGTGTGTGTGTGTGTGTGTGTGTGTGTGTGTGTGTGTACCCTGTGAAGGGATGGTGTCCTCGGAGCAGCAGGGTGTGTTGGTCTGGCTGCTGTAGCCGCTGGATCCCTGCAGCGAGTCTCTGCTGGAGGCGTGGATGTCCAGCTGCAGGCTGCGGGCCAACGCTCTGGCCAGCTCCTCATGGGCCTCCCTGTCCTCCTGCTGGGCCCACACACACACACACACACACACACACACACACACACACACACACACAGATGGGCATTCATATTATGGTTTTGTTTCCAAGTGAACTTCTCCACTCTGGTTCAGTCCAAAGAAAACAAACTCTAGGTGTGATCGCATCCTAAATATTCTCTCATCACATCTGAAATATTAGATTTTGGAACCAGCAGCCCACCTTGGCCCCTGAGTGGGTTCCTCTGACCCTCTGTGGCTCCTCCCCTGGTGTGGTGACATCAGCGCCCTGGTGGCTGCTGGGATCTGCGGTCTCCCTCCGGTCCTTGCTCCTCCTCAGGGTGTTGACCATGGGCTGGTCGTACGGGCCGGGCTTGGCCCAGTCCTGCAGAGAGAGCCGGATCAGAAGGGACCGTCTGTACGGGCGGTTTACATTCACAGTGCTGTCAGTCTAATCCTGCGGCTGTGACGCCGTTTACCACAGGCGGCTTTACCGTACGCATATCCCAGCTGTAACTCTGCCTAAGGTGAAATACCTGTCATGACATCACTGATGGAGGCGTGGCCAGAGCTTCAGAGCTCATAGAAAGCAGTGCAAGAACCATTTTCTGCCCTGAGAAACGGATGCAGCAGGACTTAATACAAAAAATGTTGAATATGCTATTCCACTATATAGAAGTCTTATAACCATGTTTACAGCTCAAAAAAAATGAATCTGATGCTGATTTCAATTGAAGGATCACATGCTCCTGTAGAGGTTAACACAGGTTCATTAAACCCTTTCAAACCAGATCAGTTAAAATCAAAAGCACATGGTGGTCAAGCTAAAACCAAGGCTGTTTTTCTTTGTTGATATGTAGGAGATACGAGGTTTTCACGATGGCAGAGATATACTGATGATGGACTGACAACCAAGATCAGTTAAAATCACATTTCAGTTGAATCATAGTTTAATCTACTGACACTCTCCACTCTTCCCTCAGTCTGACTTCACTTCATTCAGAAGACAGCAGAAAGGATTTTAACTGGTGCTGATCAAAGATACTGTATTATTATTATTATTATTACAGTAAAAAACATTGTTATAGTAGAGAGCTGGTCAAAGCATGACCAGTGCTTCATCTAAAGGGTTTGTAGTGTGTGTGTGTGTGTGTGTGTGTGTTTGAAGCTCTGTCTGTGGATCATGAAGCTGACAGACTCAAAGAGATGAGGAGATGAGATGAGACAAAACAGATGACTGGAAACTTTCAGCTGAAACAGAATTCAGCAGTCTGCTGAGGAGAAAAAGTTCTTTTCTTCCAAACGGGTAAGAAACAGAGCAGGAAGGGAGGAGGGGAAGAAAGAATGAGAGAGGTAGGAAGGAGAGAAAGACAATGAATAAATGAAAAGACAAAAAGGGAGAGAAACATGCAAACAAAGAAAGAAATTAAGGATGGAAAGAGAGAAAGAACAGAAGAAGGGAAGGATAGAAAGCAGGAAGGAATGAGTGAAAGACAGTAGGAAAGGAAGGGAGGAAACGAAAGGAAGGAAAAAGGTATTAAAAATAGGACGAAAAGATGTCACAAAGAAAACAAGAATCAAATAAATAAATGAAGGAGAGGAAGAAGGATGGAAGGTAAAAGAGGGAAGGATAGAAAAAAGGAAGGAAAGAAGCAGGAAAAGGAAGAAAGGACGGAAGGAAGGAAAGAAGCAGGAAAAGGAAGGAAGGAAGGAAAGAAGGAAGCCATCGGGTGCAGAACGAGGATCAAACCTTCCAGGACGGGACTCTGGATGACGGGACCATCCCGGGCCCCAGGGGGCAGAGGGGCGGGAACTCTCCTGATAGGCCGGAGCCCGGACGAGACCACGCCCACACGGGGGAGACGGACGAATAGGAGGGCGAGGAGATGGGGGAGGTGGGTGAGGAGGAGGAGGAGGAGGAGGTGAAGTATGGAGGGAGGAGCAGGCCGTCCTGGGCCTGCAGCAGGTAGAGGGCAGCCTGAGGCTCGAAGCCGTTTGACAACTGAAGGTGAGCGAGGGAGGAAGAGGAAGAAATCAAAATCGATGACGATGGTTCTGACTGGTGAGAGACGTAAAAAACATGAAGATAATGCACAGGGATAAAATTAAAGGTGCGAGTGAAGCGTTTTAATATCGCTAAATATTACTACATTCGATTTGTACGGAAGAGCATTAGGGCCATTATAGGTGATTTTTTCATAAGGGAGGGAGGGAGAGAGGGGGGAGGGAGAGAGAGGGAGGGAGGGAGAGAGAGGGGGAGGGAGGGCGGGGGAGAGAGAGAGGGGGAGGGAGGGAGGGAGGGAGAGAGAGAGTGAGAGAGAGAGAGAGGGGGAGAGAGGGAGAGAGGGAGGGAGGGAGAGAGAGGGGGAGGGAGGGAGGGAGAGAGAGAGAGAGAGGGGGGAGGGAGGGGGAGAGAGAGAGAGAGAGGGAGGGAGGGAGGGAGGGAGAGAGAGAGTGAGAGAGAGAGAGAGGGGGAGAGAGCGAGAGAGAGAGAGAGAGAGAGGGAGGGAGGGAGAGAGAGAGGGAATATTCTGAGAAAAAACTTAAGAAATTCTGAGATTAAAGTCAGAATATTACCCCCCTCCCTCCTGCTGTGGTAATAATAAATTCACCTACAATGGCCCTAATACTCCGTAAAATATTACGGATATATATATAAAAAAAAAATATATAAGAGACGTTCGTTTAATTACGGTAAACAAACATATGGCGATATAGGAAGCAACGGGGCTGATGGGAAATGTAGTCTTAATGTGGAGAAACACTAGAACTAACAATACTACTGCTGTGAGAGAGGAGAACAATCGACTCTTTACGGAGGAATCACTATTAATTTAATGATATATTGATATTTAAAATGCTTCACGTAGCACCTTTAAGTACAAAATAATGAAAGCAGAGGAGTGTCGGCCTCTGCACAGGAAGTGATGATGCTCGACCTGCCTGAAAACCTTGCAGTGTGTGTGTGTGTGTGTGTAAAAAGCAAGCGTGTGTGTGTGTGTGTATACACCTGTGCATGACTGTGCTTGTCCAAATCCCCATGTGTAGGTCTGTTCATCTGTGTGTTTCTGCATATTCTTGTGTGTGTGTGTGTGTGTGTGTGTGTGTGTGCTCATGTGTGCTCATGTTCACCTGTTCCTGGTGTGTGGGTGAGGAAGAGGAGGAGGAGGAGGAAGGCTCCTCACTGACAGGCTGAGCGCTCTTAGAGACGGACGATGGAGACACACACGACTGCAGCAGAGCCATGCAGAGCGCGCGCACACACACACACGCACACACACACACACACACACACACACACACACACACACACAGTCAGCAGTTTGCAGAACGCAGAGGGCAGCCAAGAAAACGTCACATTGAGCAGAGAGAGACGAAAAGACAGAGAGAAACAGACAAACAGAGAAAAAAAGCAGAGGGAGCAGGTTATGACTGATGCTGCTGATTAATAATAAAGAAGATAACTTGAAAATAAATAAATCCAAAGCAGGAGAATCAGCCGGGAAGCGTGGATTACACAGAGCAGACCAAGCAGCTTCTCCCTGCAGAAGTTGGTTGTTTTAAATGAAGCGTTTCAGCGGATGGGGATGAGAAGCTGCAGGCTGAGAGCCGGGCGGCAGGTGAGAGATGTTTTCCACAATGTTATAGATCTATTCTGGGAAATCGTTCATCATTCAATATTTCTAAAGTACAGAACATCCAGTCTGTGCAGGTGTTACCGCTTTGACTCAAGTTACCTGCTGTCCTTGAAAAAGTGCCATTTGTTTTAATTTTTCGCTCTCATTTTGTAAGAATAAGCATCGCCTGTATCTCACTGTGGAATGAATCTCTTAATATTGAGGTTATAAATATGTTTACATGCACACTAATAATAATTTGATGTCAACCTGATTAAGCCAATACTCCCACTATTGAAACTGTCATGTAAACTCCTTTATCTGATTGCTTTAATCAGAGTAACTGAACCTCAATCTTTCTATTTATCGAGGACGTAAACACCTTTTGACTTTTTCAAACTGCGCAGGTCAAAGGTCGTCAGACGCAGTAACCTGAATGTTGTATTTATTTGCATTCATGTTGTATTTATCAAAAATGAATCCATGGAAACGAGGCAGTTAGTAGTAATCGTACTGGTGTGCATGCAGACATACTCCATGTAGATGAGCAGCTGTGCAGGTAATTTCTGACTGACATTTTTCCAGATTTCTTTATGGTCCGTTATGTTATAAACAGTGATTTTTCCCTCAGTGCTGCCCATCTCCATCGCCTCAAAATCACCCGAAGAAGAAAAGCCGTGTTATGAGCAGCAGAAGAAGAGTCAGGCTTATGTGAAGTGTTTGCATCCTAAGAGGTTCCTGTATGTTTCCATGTGAAGGAGCGCTCAGTTCATGCAGCACGTGGAGAACACCGGTGTCACTTCCTGTCTCCGTTAACGGCCATGAAAAGTCAGAATGCAACCGCTGTATTCCTGTCTGTCCTGCTGCAGGTGTGAAGTCATACGCTGCTGAAGATCAAAATCAAGTTGACAACAGAAGATCCGCACACAAAAATGCAGAAACAAAGTATTTCTTCCCCTGTGAACAGACCGTTTGCCTCTTCACTGCCACCAGAAGAACGTAACAGCTCACAGTAATGGAAAAAGTGAAAATAGTCCCATTAAACTCAATAAGTAGCTGTGTGATAACGCCGTAAAGAAGGAAAACCTGCCGCTCAACATGATGGATTACATGAGTCAGTGCAGCAGTTTGAGTCTTCACTGTTGAAACTACGGCAGCCTGTGAGTTCAAACCTGCAGCAGAACAGACAGTCGGAGCTTCTGACTGTGGAAATGCATCGCTGCGTTTCGACTGTTCACGGTAAGTCATGTGACCGCGGCGATAGAAAACAGTAGAGCGACTCCGGTGTTCTCTCCCCGCGGCCCGCCCCCGGCCCCCGAGCCGCGGCTTGGTGAACCCTGTTGGGGAGCGCCGGCAGGACGCCCGGCTGCATCTGTTGCTCTGGCAGCGAAGGCAGCCAGGGTGAGTCAGCAAACACTGGAGCTCACACACACACACACACACACACACACTCACACACACACACACACACAGAGGAGCTGCTGCTTCTGGCTAATGAACGCACGGTAACCTAGCAACCTGGAGGATTCTCTGACCGCATAGGTGGGAGAGAGAGTGGATTAGAGTACAATGGCGAGGATCGTGTGTGTGTGTGTGTGTGTGTGTGTGTGTGTGTGTGTGCACATTTCCACACCCTTACCTGCCTCAACTAGCACAGATGAACACACTATTTATGTCAAAGTGTTTTTATGAGGAGAATGTGAATATGAATTTTCATATTTGAACATAAATGGAGGTTTTACATTCTCCTCTGTATGTTGAGGCAGTTTTAAAACCCTCAAGCTGATGAAAAAGAAGGAAAGAAAAATGTCTTGTTATAAAGCTAAAAATAATAAGGCTGTTTGTCTTAGTAGGTGAAAAGAACATTTTGGAGATCTGACGTTTTCACCTGACATTCAAACACTTCTTTGTGTTAACCATGTGGCCACTAGCACAGGTATGATGAGTCACTTGACATGTATGTTGTGTTGTCAATAACATGCTAATGACATGTTTCGTGTGTGTCAAGTAGTAATCGATTAAAAAAAAAAAAGGAGAAAAACAATTGGTAGAGCTTAGAAAAAGGATCCTGGCAAGTTATTTTTTTTATATCATATGTCAATATAGTGATAAAAATAGGAGAAACAAAAATTTGGTAGATTTTCTAAATAGAATACTGGCAAAAAAATGTTCACCTGTCGGTAAGTCAATATATAGTGAGATAAAAACAGGAGAAAAAAAGGCAAAATTTAGAGAAAGGATTGTGGAAAATAAA
>NC_136015.1:25465402-25485402 GCF_048128805.1 Centroberyx gerrardi | reverse complement strand
TTCGCTGCAGATAAGAGCAGCAGCTAAATGCCTGAAATGCAAAAGGCAGTTGAACAGGATTTATCTTCAGGGAGATCCTGAAGTACCGAGAGAAACAGACTGACAGTCCCGCAGAAACCAGATCAGACCAGAACTCAGATCCTCCAACCTCCAACCTGCCTCATCTGCTTCTACTGCAGTTAGCGATTTCCTACGTTTCCCAGAATGCCTTTCGACGACCCTTCAGAGAACGGGCGTGAACTTGTTGCATTCAGCTGAGGGTTTTACGTGTCGGCGGAGAGAGAGAGAGAGAGAGAGAGAGATACCGAGAGCAGAGCGAGAGTTTACTCAGACCCTCAACCTGTCTCTCTGCCGCAGTGCATGCTGGTCTCTCTCCTGCTCCTGTGGGTGGAGAAACTGGTCTCTCTCTCCTCTTCTACGATGGATTTCTCCCTGTATGATTGTTGAACGTCTCTCGGTGCAAAATGGCGGCTCTAGAAAGAAGCCCTCGCTCTTTGATTCTGAGGGACTGACACCAAAACCTGACGTTTACCGCTGAGGTTTTACATCCTGGAACATTTTCTCATGTCAAACTGCTGGAAATATCTGGAAATGGTAAGGTACATTAGGCAGTAGCTGTGTTTCTTTAAAGTGTTTTAGGGTGGATTTTCCCTTTAAGGCAGTGTTTTGGTAATCTCTTCTGTGCTGCAGGGGAGAGAGACATAAACATGCAATTAAAGTTCTTTATTTCTCTAGTGAGAGCCAGGGGCTGCTTCTGTGGTCGGCCGATAGATGGGAGAGCGCTCTCTCTCTCTCTCTCTCTCTCTCTCTCTCTGTCTCTCTCTCTCTCTCTGTTATTTTTCCAGGGAAAGTGTTCAGCGATAAAGAAAGAGAGAGAGAGAGAGAGAGAGAGAGAGAGTTGCTTCAAGGGACGGGAATGTAATGTCTGGTTTCCCACAAAATTCAACCAATATGACGCCAGGGGCAGAAGATCACTTTCACATTCTGTGTTTGTCTCTCTCTCTCTCTCTCTCTCTCTTTTCTCTTTCTCTATCTCCTTTTCTGTCTCTTTCTCTCCAACTCTGCATCTCCCTCTCTCTCTCTCTCATTCCCTCTCTCTCTCTTTTCTGTTTCTCTATCTCCTTTTCTGTCTCTCTTTCTCTCCAACTCTGCATCTCCCTCTCTCTCTCTCTCTCTCACATTCCCACTCTCTCTCTCTCTCTCTCTCTCTCTCTCTTAATCCTCCCCTCCAGGATTGTCTACCTCTTTCTCTCCATCATCCTCTCCCTGTTTCTCCCTCTATTTCTCTTCATCCCCCTCTTTGTTTTGCCCTCTTTCCCTCTCTTTATCCTTTTCTCTCGTCTCTCCCTCTCTCTTTCCCCGTCTGCCTCTCTTTCTATCTCTCCCTCCCTCCATCTCTCATTACATTCATAGCAATGCAAAGGTAATTCCCGTTTTCGCTTTTCCTCTTTATATTTCTTTCTCTCTCTCTCTCTCTCTCTCTCTTAATCATCC
The DNA here is from genome assembly GCF_048128805.1 of Centroberyx gerrardi. NCBI lineage: Eukaryota > Metazoa > Chordata > Actinopteri > Beryciformes > Berycidae > Centroberyx > Centroberyx gerrardi. Next base: position 25,483,908 of record NC_136015.1, on the reverse strand, counting down.
CCTCCAGGATTGTCTACCTCTTTCTCTCCATCAACCTCTCCCTGTTTCTCCCTCTATTTCTCTTCATCCCCCTCTTTGTTTTGCCCTCTTTCCCTCTCTTTATCCTTTTCTCTCATCTCTCCCTCTCTTTCTATCTCTCCCTCCCTCCATCTCTCGTTACATTCATAGCAATGCAAAGGTAATTCCCGTTTTCGCTTTTCCTCTTTATATTTCTTTCTCTCTCTCTCTACGTCTCCCTCTTTCCATCTCCTTCTCTCTCTCCATCTCTTTTTCCCTCCCTTCTTCCATCCATAACTCTCTCATTACATTCATACCAATCCAATAGAAGTTCCCCCTTCATTTTTCCTTCCTCCATCTCTCCCTCCCTCCCTCCCTCCCTCCCTCCCTCTCTCTCTCTCTCTCTCCCTCCCTCCCTCCCTCCCTCTCTCTCTCTCTCCCTCCCTCCCTCCCTCACAGCAGAGCAGTGGGAGTTTCCTCTGGTTCTGTAATGACAGTCTGACTGAAGCGGTTCAGCCACATCTGAGGTTCCTCAGGGGTCGATCCTGGGTCCTGTTTATTTTGTCTTAAAGGCTCAGTTCAAAGCTGGAAACCATCGACTCCTTTGTCGGCAGGAACAACAAGCTCTTGTTTCCAATCATAATAAGCCTCTTTTGTTTTATGATGCGTCAAACTAGAACTACTTGTTCTGGAGGAGAAAGACTTGTTTTTTGTTTACTTGTGGTTCTTTGTAGCTCAATTGGTACAATATGGAATTAACACTGCTGGGGTTAGGGGTTTTATTCCCTGTGGGTACAGTAAGGCACTAACACTTGGACCCCCCATGCTAAAAATGTACCCAGTGTACCCAAAACTGCACCCACGGTACTGTGAGTCGCTCTGGATAAATGTGATAAATGTGTCAATTGACAAGCATATTGTACCAGGTTATACTGTGTTATGCTATTATGCGATTATATGTTATGTTGTGCTATCTTATGTTAGCTATCATGTTAGTGTGTTATGTTAGCCAATGTTATGTTATGTAATCATATCTTATGTTAGCCTATGCGATGTTATGTAATCATATCTTATGCTAGCCTATGCTATGCTAGCCTGTTATTGTTATGTTAACATATGTTATATTATTTATATATTAATATTACACAACACACTACTAGTGTGTTGTGTTGTGTTTTGTTGTGTTATGCTATGTTATGGCCTATGTTATGCTAGCTGGTTATGTTAATGCTATGTTGTGTTGTCATGTCATGTCATGCTATATAGCATGCTATGCTATGCTATGTTATATAGCATGCTATGTTAATGCTATGTTAATGCTATGTTAATGCTATATTAATGCTATGTTAATGCTATGTTAATGCTATGTTAATGCTATGTTAATGCTATATTAATGCTATGTTAATGCTATATTAATGCTATGTTAATGCTATATTAATGCTATGTTAATGCTATGTTAATGCTATATTAATGCTATGTTAATGCTATATTAATGCTATGTTAATGCTATATTAATGCTATGTTAATGCTATGTTAATGCTATATTAATGCTATGTTAATGCTATATTAATGCTATGTTAATGCTATATTAATGCTATGTTCATGCTATGTTAATGCTATATTAATGCTATGTTAATGCTATATTAATGCTATGTTAATGCTATATTAATGCTATGTTAATGCTATGTTAATGCTAATGCAAGCCAGGAACAACATTCCTTTACAGTTATTTTGTCAAACGTGACTCTGGTCTTGTTGAACATTTCTGTGTTCTGACTCTCGACCCTCAAACAAGAGTCACACAAACAAACGTGAGTCACACACATCAGTCACAAACATCTAAATACTTGGGAAAATATTTTAGCTGACCAAAGTGGGCTGGATATGATTTGGTGTGGGAGAACACTGAAGGGTGTCAGAAAAACAGAATGTGACTGAGGGTTTGATGATCAGAAATCTACATCAAGTGTTCAGAGGCGGTGCAGCGGAGACCCTCGGTCTGGAACCACCGGACCGGCTTCAGATCAAAACCAAACACTGCTGGTTTGGCCTCTTGTTCGGTCGTGTGACAAAATGAAGTTTAGAGAAGATTTATCTTGTGTATTTAACAGACTCATGTCAGGATATTTAATGAGAAATTATCTTACAGCACCGATTGTTAATGTTGCTAGTTTCAAGATAATTCACTGGTTCTCGTTTGTTTTGCAACCGCAAAAATATCTGCTAGAACAATAAGATTACTTCCTTTATGTTTTACATTTCAGTCATTTAGCTGACACTCTTACCCAGAGCAATAATGACTAGCAACAGAAAAATAAGCTTCAGTTCCAAGATCACCAACATTTACAAGCAACCGACAGTAAGGAGGTCAGAGGTCAGAGGTCAGAGGTCACTGCACCCTGACAACAGATGTATCAAATAATCCAGTGTCCCTAGAATAATCACATATGATAGAGAAAAGCTAAGAAATAAGAAAGAAAAGGTGGAAAAGCTTTTTTTTTTTTTTTACCCCACTTAAAATATCTTGAAATGAGTACATTAGCAGTTTTGCAGTGAGCGGTAAGGCAGGTGGGCGAGTCGGGAAAATAACTTACCAAACACATCGGCTGGTCAGAGCAGAGCATGATGGGACGCCACATGGTGGAAGGGAGGGAGAGAGAAACATCAGTGTTGTGATTTTACAGCCAACTGAAGAAAGAGTCTGAATAACAGTTTTCCTATGTGAGTTAAAATCACTACAAATCATATAGTAGCTCCATGCTAACACTTTAGCATACACTATGTTGAGTGATAGTAGCTCCATGCTAACACTTTAGCGTACACTATGTTGAGTGATAGTAGCTCCATGCTAACACTTTAGCATACACTATGTTGAGTGATAGTAGCTCCATGCTAACACTTTAGCATACACTATGTTGAGTGATAGTAGGCCACTAACATTATCCAAAGACCAAGAGTTGATAATGTTTTTTTTTATTATATGGCCTTTAGATTCAAAAATGAAATATCATTAACTCAATATAGCTGATCAGAATCAGAATCAGAATCAGAATCAGAATCAGAATCAGGTTTCTTGCCAAGTAAGTTTTCAGAATACAAGGAATTTGCCTTGGTATGTAGGTGCATACAATAAACATGGAGAAAAATAAGAAAGTATAAGTAAAAAACACAAGTACTGCAAGTCAAAAAGTCAAGAACATAAATATAAAAAACAAAAATAGAGATATTTACAATACAGAATATGAAAAAATATAATAAAAAATTTGCAATATATCTGTTTTTAAAGTGAAATGAAAAAGCTGTACAGTTTGTGCAGGAATGTGCAAAGGTTATGAAACAGTATGAAGTATAGAGAATATGTTCACTATGATGTATCCAGGTTTATTTCTGCAACGTTTTCAAGTGAGCAACTACGTATTCATCTGCTGCAAAATGATTTTTAGCTGTATAACAATCTCCTATCGCCCACTATGTTCACTTCTGATGGAAACAGTTAAAGTAGCCCCCGGTAGTTCAAAACAATATGTTATTTTTGTATCATACTTTGTGTAAATTTGACCAATCTCATACACAAAACTGCCAGACTTGCTTTAGAGCTGCACGTTCTCATTTTTGAAATAATGCTGTGACCCGTATCATTCAACACAGTATGGAGCACCGGGGACACGTGGATGATGTTGGTGTCTCATCACTTCACCAACAGGACAGTCTGCCATACACTCAACACAGTTTTCTGAACATTTACTGTGCTTGATGACACTGTGGAGAAAGTTTCAAACCTTTCTTGGCCTTCTTCTGTAGCTTCAGAGTGTCTGAGGATTTCTTCTTGATCTCCTGACGGGCCTTCTTGTACTCTGTGGAGGGAGACACACACACACACACACACACACACACATAGATGAAAACACAGTGAGAAACATTCGCATACACAAATGTAGTCAAAAACACACACATGCAGGAAATCACACACCCACAATCACACACATAGACCCATAGAATATACCATGTGCACACACACACACACAAAAACACACACACACACACACACACACATCCATAAACACACCCACACATATGTACAGGTTTGACACACCCATGCGCGCACACATCCATTTATGTGTGTTTGTACATGGAAGTCTGAATGTGTGTGTGTGTGTGTACGTGTGTGTGTGTGTGTGTGTGTGTGTACCTTTGGCGTGGTCTTTGTCCAGAGTGTTGGCTACTCTCTTCCACTCCTCCATCTGCTCCTGTAGAGGGTTGATCAGACAGTCCAGAAACACCCTGCAAACACACACACACACACACACACACACACACACTGTTAGAGCCAGTCAGATGTATTCTCTGTCTAAGAGCTGAGGAGAGGCAAAAAGCAACATAATGGAGAAAGGAAACATGGGAAGCTGCAGCAGGAAGAGGGAAAGGAGGACGAAGAGGAGGGAGGAGGAGCAGGTTGCCATGGAGAGCTGGGAGGAGATCATACACCTGTTCATTACACACACACACACACACACACACACACACACACACACACACACACACACACACAGATCTACTCACATGGAGAACTGGCGGAGTTTGGCCTCGATGCTGCGATGCCTCATGCACATCCTGGTGAGGGCCGAGCCGATGTCCCTGGTCCCTCCTGACAACACACACACACACACACACACACACACACACACACACAGGGAGAAAGGACAGTCTGTCAGTCAGTCTGTCTCTGTCTGTTGGCAGAGAAAACAACGGCTAGCTGTCACTGCAAGTTTTTTGATACCAGTACAGGTTCAGACCCCTGAAAATCGCTACCAGATCTAAAAGGAAATCTATCAATACCAACACACAGAGTATTTTTTTTTTTGTGTCTCATTTCATGCCATCTATATTTCTAACTGGAACCAGACTATGCTACACCGAATTCCTCTGTACAAAATCCAGTAAACAAGTTCACATTAACATTTCGCTCTATCTGAGGTGAATAAAGACTGAACAAGACAACAGTCAACATGTCGTCCCCCACAAATGAGGCAGTCAGTCTCACGACCAATCAGTAACAAGCACAGTATGTCGCCTTGATCTGAGGTGTAATTGTAGCGCCCATCCTTCATCCTTCCAATTGGTGTAATTTTGAAAACGCCACAAACAAGGGTGAAATACATAATTTTGTCAAAGCCTCATCAGAGACATGTGACACATGGACAAATGAATGGCCGAACAAACGATGTAGCGCAGCAGTGAGAGGCAAACTTTCCCAAAGTTTGGTCAAAATCTGATCAGCATTATCTGAGATATCACCCGTGACACACGGACAAACGAATAAACAAACAGACCCTCTTCGGCTGATCGGTGCCATTTTGAAAATGCCGGACCAGAGCGGTGAGACGCATCATTCCCATTAAGTTTCGTTAAAATAGGATCAGTGCTGTCTGAGATATTGCATGTGACATACGGACAAACAACAAACGATGTAGCGCCCACAGCGAAGTGGTGAGACGCATCATTCCCTCAAGTTTCACGAAATTTTGGCAAAATAAAGCATTATTCTCGTCTGCCTTAGGCAGTGAGATCTGACGTAAATATCGGATCAAGAGTAGAATCAGGAAGGACAGGGGAAAAGTAAATTAAAGAAAAACATATGGGTTCACTCACAATGTGCATCTAACAGTGGGAGTATTTGTTGTGTTCTTTTATCTTTCTATTTTACTTGATTTGATTCTTTTAATGCAATGCATCTTGCTTGTTCTTTTATATGAATTTTATCTTTTTATCTGTCTTTTATTGATGTAAAGCACTTTGAGCTGCATGTTGTGTATGAAAGGTGCTATACAAATAAAGGTTATTATTATTATTATTATTATTATTATTATCTGAAACATCACACATGACAAAAGGACAAACAAACTGTCGATGTAGCACCTTCCTTTGGCTAATCAGTGTAATTTTTAAAATGCCGAAATGCAATGATGAGATGCATCATTACCCTTAGTGCTGCCAAAATCTAATCAGCATTATCTGAGATATTACATGTGACACAGACGAAAAAACAGATGAATGATTGAACGATGTAGCGCCCCCTTTGGGCCAATCTGTGTAATTTTGAAAACGCTACAACAAAGTGGTGAGATGCATCAACATGTGATCAGTGGTGACTGAGATATCATAACGGACGAAGAACAATCAAATGGAGGAAAAATAAACCATCATCTTCAAATGAAACTGAAGGGACAAAAAAGCATTAAGGAAAGAAGTGGAGGGAGAAGAGAGGGGAAGATGAAAGGCAACAGAGTTTATATGTGAACTCAGATAGACTGAAACATGCAGATAGTTTGGTAGAGAGATTATAATTTACACTTTTTTTAACACACACATATAAAACTTAGTCTGGACACCACACACACACACACATACACACACACACACACACACTCGCTACAAGAATCATCACTTCAGTGTGACAGGAGGATCTTTAGTGAAAAACAAACAACGGGAGAGAGGGGTTGAAGGATGGAGGAAAGCAAGGAAGGAGGGAATGAAGGAAGGGAAAAAGGGTTTTAAAGAAGGGAGGAAAGTAGGAAGGAAGGGTCTGAAGGAGAGATTGAGGCTGCGTTCAACACCCATCATGTTCTGATCGGTTTATCTGAACTCTGCAGTGTTTCCTCCTTCAGTTACCGACTACAGGAAACCACCCCCAAAACACAAGGGATTCTGGGTAGAAGGAGACGGAAAGCCTAGCAGAACAAAGTGAAGTCAGGACTGATGCTCACATTCAGCTGTTTCTTCATGTGTTCTCAACTGGTATGAACACCACAGAAGAAGAGACAGACGAGTCCATCATGTAAAGTAACAGGAACTAGAATCTGATTTAGTTTGTTTGATTGTTTTGACACCTTGTCAAGTCCATGTGACTTTTGTTTACAAGCCCTGGTTCTCTCGTACTTATGTGAACTTAAGAAAACAAACTGTAGGTGTGATCGCATCCTTCGAGTTACTGAAGAAGGAGGGAGGAAGGAGGTAAAGAGGGAGGAGGAGGACAGAGGCGGGAGGAGGGAGGAGGGAGTGAAATGCCAAAACAAGTTTGATAAATTTCCGTCCAGATGACCCGCCATGCTGTTCTTCATCGAGAGACTGAAATGCAGACGGACCCCCATCTGACCCGGACCTCCCTCACTGTGGGACAGCATGAAAACATCTACAATATAATAATAAGAAGAAGAATAATACTCTCTTTTCTCTTGCAGAGGTCAGAGGTCAGAGGTCAGCTACAGAACAGCAACCCTGGAGCTGGTAGGGATTCAGAGAGCATGATTCAGTCATAGTTGGATTTCTCTCTTTAAGGAAGTGACGTAAAACTCAAACTTCCTTACTTTGTAGTAAGCTAGCTTCAGAAAAAAACCCAAAAGTAAGCTAGCTTCAGTGTTTAGGCATGTCATCATTTCTATATTTTCTCCCATCTAGGAGATTAAGAATGCTCAAATTCTTCATTTTATTTGCTTCCATGCTGTTAGATGTTTTCTGCTCCCTGGATATTGTTCTCTATCTCGTTACGTTTGCATTTATGCGCAGATGTAAGAAAGCGAAAGAAGCTGAGGGTAAACATGCACCAAATAAATGGAAAGATTGGGCAAAACCTGCTGTGATAATCTGAATTCTCATGATGTGATAAACGCCTTTATCTGATTAAGGAAATCGCACTCTGCTGTTTACATGAACGCTTGAATAATCGGGGAATTGTCTTAGCCGGACTACGATTGGTTTGTTACTCTGCATGGAAACGCGCTCGGTGTGTTTTGCTCATGGACCCGTCAGCGGGGCGGACGCCTGCCGTCAGTCACGGGGGGGCGGAGCCTGTCGGTGAGCGGTGTGTCGGTCTAGCAGAAGCTCCGCAGGCTGCAGAAGAGGCCAGATGGTCGGCCGCTCTCTCCCCCAGACAGCAGACTCCCTCCTGGGGCAGAATTCACAGGACCTCAGCCTGTCAGCCAGGAGATCCAGAGCCAGGCTGGAGGACGGTCACACTTCCCCACACACACACACACACACACACACACATTTTTATTACTACTCTTGTGAAGACCTTCATTGACTGCGTACATTCCTTAACCCTATTGGTGATGTACTTTCTTCTTTCTTCTTGGTGGATGACTGGCCAATCGTAGACGAGGTGACGTCTGCGTCCAAGCTAAAAAAATCGGCGAGGTTCAATTCATGATGGCTGACGCACACGTTCTCCTTCATTGATATTGATTGTTTTCTGGTGTGTCCATTCAAAAGTCAGAACAGCATTACGCGCTCTGTGGAGCAGGGAGAACGGCACGCGGCGCAGGTAGTGGAGTGCTAACGTAAGCTAACGACAGCTAGCATACGTCAAGAACTTGCGTTAATGTATGCGTCCCTTGTGTGGATCACGTGACCTCACATTCTGTTTCGCTCCACGGATCAGTCTGGACTTCAAGCCGCCCACATCGATTTCAGTGGGCGGGAGTACTCGCCTTGACAGACAAACTCCTTCAGCCAATCAGCGAATCCAAATTCAAATCCGGTCGGAAGAACGGCGAAAACGTCTTTTCCGCCGAGAAACCCCGCTAATGCGTACTCTTGTTCTTGTTTAATTGTTGTTATTGAGTCTATTTCTGCAATAACTGCACTTATGTCTGTGTTTACTCTACTAACGTTAACGTTACCGCTCGTTGCTTCGGGAGACGGCGTTACTGTTTTGCCAGCGGCGGCCTGTATTTCACGTCATCAACTACGACGCGGTCCCTGATTGGCCCGGTTACGTCATCAACTACGACGCAGTCCCTGATTGGCCCGGTTACGTCATCAACTACGACGCAGTCCCTGATTGGCCCGGTTACGTCATCAACTACGACGCAGTCCCTGATTGGCCCGGTTACATTGTAATTTCAGGAAATCGATCTGGGCGGCCGGAAGTCCAGACTGATCCGTGGAACGAAACAGGATGTGAGGTCACGTGATCAGGACGGTCTCACCAGGCTACAGCAACTTTCCACTGAGCTGCTTCAATGTGACACTATACCTCCTGTTTACAGTCGTGTCTCCTTCATGGAACCGTTTCCTGCTGGGAAAACTGAACGCTTTACACCAACACGTAATTTGGTGTTTACAAGTCGAGTTTGTTTCACGTATTTGTGTGAGATCAGGTTGAGCTGCTGGAGGTTCACTGCCACTACTGTTCAATAAGGATAATAGAGACGGCTCATATTTCATCTGTCTGGGGCCATTGTTGAGATGCCTGGGAGTGTGTGTGTGTGCGTGTGTGTGTGTGTGTGTGTGTGTGTGTGTGTGTGTGTGTGTGTGTGTGAATCACTTGCCCTTCTCTCATGCTAATTACATGGATGGGAGGCAACATGTAGGGCTGAGAATGTGAAATTTATTACGTTGTGTGTGTAAAAGACAGACAGAGAGAGAGAGAGAGAGAGAGAGAGACATGCAGGCCTGAGAGAGAAAAGAAATCCATCCCATGATGCCATGCGGTTACCATGGAGACAGCTGCTGTCAACATACAATAAATCTCCCCTTCTCTCCCTTCATTCCTGCTCCTCTGCTTTTTCTCTCCTTGTTTTCACCTCCTCCTCTTCCCTCGCTCTCTCTTCTCTCTCTCTTTTCTCCCTCGTACCAGCAGCTGGGTTTCCATCCAAGTATGTCTCTTGCGAATTATAATGTGTCAAACTGAATATAAAAAGCGGCAAAATTCATGAAAATTTCCTCGATATTGCATTTTTACGTTCACTTGATTTGGGATTTTTTTTTGTTAAAGAAATTAGCGATGGAAATTTTGGTCAAAATTTGTCAAATGAATAATGAAGTAGGCTTGGAGCGATTGGCCCGACGAACAGTTCAGTTTCATTTAGCCGACATCAGCCGACACTAAAGAACATTATGACACCGCTTTGTCGAATGCTCAATTCTGATTGGCCAATGAGCCACAGACACACACCGCATTCGCATTTTAGTTTTCGTGAAAAATTCAAAAGTTTGCGTAAAATCTGCTTGAGAGTCGGATGGAAACACAGCTACGGTTTCTCTTCCCCCTTCCCTCCCTCTTTCTCTCCCCTCCCTTTCTCCTCCCTAGTCCCTCTCTGTCCTTTTACCTCCATTCCTTCCTCCCTCCCTCCTTCCCTTTCTCCTTTCTTCCCTCCTTCCCTCCCTCCCTCCTTCCCTCCCTCCTCTTGGCCCCAAGTCTATAAATAAATCCTGGCTGGCCCGAGTCTCCATTTGCCCCCTAGTTGCCCATACAGCAGAATGGTGTGTGTGTGTGTGTGTGTGTGTGTGTGTGTGTGTGTGTGTGTGTGTATGCTGTATGTATGTGGCTTACTTAGTTATATCTGTGTGACTTATGTGTGTGTTTACGAGTGTGTGAGTCCATGCTGTATTAGAAGAATGCGTGACATAACTGTGGTAACTCTTATTAATAACAGTGTGTGTGCGTGTGTGTGTGTGTGTGTGTGTGTGTGTGTGTGTGGAGGGGGGGGGGTACTTGTTTGGGATGAGTAGTGTTTTGGACAGGATGGGGCGTTTCTGTGAGTGCAGATGGTGTGTGTGTGTGTGTGTGTGTGTGTGTGTGTGCCCAGGGTGGGGTAGAGAGCACTGCATTGCACCACTAACACCTCCCTCTCTCCTCTCACCTCCTTCGTCTGCTGTTCCCCCCTCCCCCCCCCCCCCCCTGCCGCCTCCTCTTTCTTCATCTTTACTTGTTTCTCTTCCTCTTCCTCTCCTCTTCTTGTCCTTCTCTCCTCTTCCTCTCGGTTGCATTACTCGTCTTCCTCTCCTCACCTCTCACCCAATCTTCTCCATTTCTCTCATTTCTCATTCCTGTCATCTCTTCAGCTTCCTTAAAGGGGCGATGATTACGATTTTTCTGCCCCATAGCACAAAATGGCCATCATATATCTGCAGGGGGGTTGATCGGGTTGTTGATCGATACCGATGACTCATCGATTACCTGATGACCTGCTGAGATTTCTGCCTTTCAAAACTCAACTGCTGACCTGGAGTCTGTTTAGGAACAAAAACTCAGGTCTGGATCTTGTATCTTCAGTAGAAAAAAGATGGTTTGCAGTCAAAAAATAGTAGGTTTTCCAAACCTTTTATGTTCTCATTATGCAATTTTTTTTTTTTATGAATGCATAAGAAACATCATGCACAAACATTTCGTCATGATGCTGAATTGTTTTCTTTATGTTTATTAAACCTTTCAGTTTGAACAAGTGGAACACTGAAATCCGGTTGGAGGAAACTTATGCCGAAAATAATAAGTTTACCAATAATTGTAACTAGGAGGAAAAAAGTGAGACTTGTTTTATATATTGTCAGAATCTGCTTTGTCAAAGTCTTGTCTCCAACCTTTTTTTTTTGCCTATTTACAATTATTAGTAAATGTTTTATTATCATCATAAGTTTCCTCCGACTGGATTTCGGTGTTCCACTTGTTCAGACTGAAAGGTTTAATAAACATAAAGAAAGAGATTAACTTAAAAACAATTCAGCAGCATGACTAGTTTTTTATATATTGTCAGAATCTGCTTTGTCGGCGTTCCTTTATGTGCTAGAAGTGATTTTCAGACTGTTCCTCCAGACGATGGCAGTGAATGGAGAGAGAAAAAAAAAACACAATTCTCCAGTCTGCTCTACCGGAGCAACAGATCACAGAATCACTGATTTGGGGGTTTTATCATGGAGGAAGAGACACAACCCAAGACACTACCAGAGCTACACAGAGATTTAACACCGTCTCTCCTCCCCTCTTCACTCTCCTCCTCCTCTTTCTTCTTCACACCATCTCTCCCTTTCTGCCATTCCCACTCCACTTCTTCCTCTTCACACATCCTCCCATCTCTCTCCATTCCTCCTCTTCCTCACCATCCCTTACATCACCAATCCTCCTCTCTCCTCTTTCCTCTTCGCACCATCTCTCTCCATCTTTTCCTCCCTCCGCTCCCACCCTGTCTTCTCCTCTTCTCACCCTCCCTCAAGGTGTTACCTCCTCTCTTCTCACCTCCTCTCCTCTTTCCTCCTCTCCTGCGCTCTTTTGAGAAACAGGGTGTTACACTCCCGTGTCAGTCGAGACTAAATTTCCCATCAGCCAGCGGGGTCTTGTTAAAGTGCACTACAGAAAGAAAACGATCATTTCACTGAGATGCCGTAGCTCCATCGGCAGCATGAAGTGCGCATTTAAAGGGAAGATATGATTCAAAACGACGGCATTCACGTTCCCAGTGGCAGGAAACGGATTTCTCCACAAAAATATAATCTAAGTTGAAGTGAAACCTGCTGAGGAAGAGAAGACGCTACAGTTTCATCGGTAGATTTCAGCTCCATGAGTGTGCTTTCTTAAGTCTCTTATGATTCAGACTTGTGGCTTTTGTGTTCTCGCTGCTAAGAAGCCGCTCTCTGGACACGATTTCCAGAAGAATAAAAGTCACAAGGCTTCAACAGGGAACCTGGGACGGGTTCTAGGAAGGCTACTGGTTCCAGACTGCTGAATCTCGTCCCTCCGCTCTTCAGATTTGGTCGAGCGATTCAGAGAGTCTGGTGTTCCCCCCCCATCAACGGCTTGTTCTCGCTCAGAGAAACAATCGGGCCAATCAGAGCCTATGTGGGCGGGACTAAAGTTTGAACAGTCCGTGCGACGGTTTTTCATTGGTGTTTCGGCAGAATAGATTTGTTGTAATCACCTCCTTAACCAACATATTGTCTTTGCAAAGACGATATTTACGTCAAAATCGACCGACATTCTTGGTAAATTCTTGGCTGGATACATCAGTCACTAGTGATTGGTTCAGATACATCAGTCACTAGTGATTGGTTCAGATACATCAGTCACTAGTGATTGGTTCAGATACGTCAGTCACTAGTGATTGGTTCAGATACATCAGTCACTAGTGATTGGTTCAGGAAAATCACCCCCCCCCCCCCCCACACACACACACACACAGAAAACGGCTAACGAGGAGGAAATCTCAGTCTGAATAACAGGTTAGTACTTCACAGGAAAGATGTCAAATCAAATTGTTTTCCCAAGAACTGCATGATTCAAACCTTTGGCATCTGTGCTGTCAGACTGCCAGGGCAGGTTTTAAGTTGTAAGGAATAAACTAAAGACCTGTGAAGAAGATGAAGATGAAACGACTGGGTAGCTTCTAGACCACAGACCAAAACTTCTTTCAAACTCTGGTCTGATTCAACAGGCTGGCATTTGCCAAGAAAGCTGCCTGGGCAAGTTTTCCAGAAATAAATAAAGTTGGACTAGGCAAGGAGTTTTCACCCGTCTCATCAGCCTGAATCACAAACTGGTTCTGAGTTGACGGAGACTTTCCAGAGATTGCTTTAGATAAATCATCAAGAGTTGTTTTGGTGTTGTTGTTTTTTTTCTTAACTATTAGCATCAGCCTTCATCCTGGTATTAGCAGAAAAAGTAGAACTGTGCTTTAACTGGTCAACGGGGTCACGATCAATCAATTAGATCCTGTTCAATTCAGCTGATTGACCCGGCTGTGGACTTGTCACGATGGGCCTGTGTGTGTGTGTGCGTGTGTGTGTTCATGCATGGGTGTGTGTGACTGTGTAATGCTGGTGTGTGTGACTGTGTAATGCTGGTGTGTGTGACTGTGTACTGCTGGTGTGTGTGACTGTGTAATGCTGGTGTGTGTGACTGTGTAATGTTGGTGTGTGTGACTGTGTACTGCTGGTGTGTGTGACTGTGTAATGTTGGTGTGTGTGACTGTGTAATGACTGGCACTGAGACCCAACTGACCCAATTCAGTGGGACACAGCAGCGTCTCTGTCTGACCTCTAACCCAGTTCCCTCTCCTCTCCTCTGGTTGGTACATGTGTGCTGGAAGTGATTTTCAGACTGTTCCTCCAGACAATGGCAGCGAATGGAGAGAGAGAAACCAGAGCAACAGATCACAGAATCACTGATTTTGGGGGTTTTATCATGGAGGAAGAGACACGACCCAAGACTCTACCAAAGTTCAGCATCACTCTAACCAAAGTTGTTGCCTAAACTTAAGTTTCAGAGTTCGTGCTCATTTCACAACTTTTTCTGAGATCACATTGGACCAAATCCAAATCCTAATAAACAGCGGTCGACATCTAAGCATTTCTGAGACATTTTCCTGGGTGGATGAGTGACACTCTCCCCCGTCCCTAAACTACTGTGCGAGTGTCGAGGAGCCCTTGAGCAATAAAGAGCACATAAGGTCCCGACTGTGGTTACCGGGCAGCTTCCAGTGTTAATGAGTGTAAAAATGGATGAATATGAAGTGGAGATGGAAAAAGACAGTGTGTGCTTTGATAAATAAAGGTTAAAAAATAGAACAAATACAATCTGCTCCTGTTGATTATTATAATTACCTCCTTCAAAAAAAATCTTCTTTACCGAGCGCCCAGCAGTTCCCAGTGTGAATATGTCATAGTGTGACAGCCTTGTTTTCAGCTTGACCATCATGCATTTTTGAGTTCATCCAATAGATTTTGAAGGAGCTTCATAAGACCAAGGGGTTGACGAATTTTCTCAACCCATAGAGCATCAAGCAATCCTTCAACTGAAGTTAAAACCTTAAAATCACTGAAATGCCGTGGAATTCACTAAGTAAATCTGATGAAGCCTCTCTCAGATGAGCGGTGAAACGTCTTCAACTTCATTTTAAGTCCAGTGGGTTTTGCTCTTTTTTTTTTTTTTTTGTTTGTGGATCTTATTATCTGGATGACTGAGCAAAATGTTTCTGGGTAAATTCAAGTTAAAACAAAGGAGTTGTAGGTTTCTGCAAGGCAGCAAAGATAATCTAGACACAGAGATATCCAACTCTTCCTGCTGCCAGCTCAACTTTAATTTAAAACCCACGCCGAGTCTCCTGACCTACTGTAGCAGCATGCTACGCTATGCTAACCGCGCACCAATCCTGACCGATTTTCCCCCAGAGACGATAACCCGCCGTCTACCGGATCTCACAGCGCTCGGATAAGCGTTTGACACTAAAACCAACTGATCGTATCATACATCAGTCTAACGTTACGGTCTTTACAATGTAGGTGACCTGGAATGTGTTCACAGTGCGGACAGGAAGACGAAGCAGCGTTAGCCCAGAGGAGCTAGCTTAAAAACGTAACCCTAATTTAAACCCGCCTCTCTGCTAACTTGGCCGCATCCCAGTCGCATTCCTGCAGGAGCCACTCGACACGCACACTGGTGTAACTGGGATGAGGAACTGGAGCAGCTGAAGACACACACACACACACACACACACACACAGACCAGACTACAGGACAGGCAGTAAATCATTGTCCTCTAGTATTAGTCTAGATTTCTTGCCTTGTTGCTACAGGGAGTTTATGACTGGAGAGCTATTTTTGAGAACTGGAGCATGATAAGGAATTGGTAAGAAATAGTGTGTGTGTGTGTGTGTGTGTGTGTGTGTGTGTGTGTGTGTGTGTGTGTGTGTTGGGTAGTAGATGAAATACAACATAGGTTATTCAGCCTCCATCTTTGTCATCTTTGTCCCTCAGCCTCACTGTGGTGTTTCTGCACTGCTCTTCCCACAGATCACCTGTCAATCAAACAGTGTGGGCGGAGCTTGGATTTTCTATTGATGCAGTTTGAGTTTCTCTTCTCTCTGTCTGTTCAGTCATGATGGCTTATCGCTGCTCATGCTAACTACCCAGTTCTTCTTCTGCTGTTTATTCCAAACAAACCGGAAACGTAAAACGCATCCCAAAGAGCTTAGAGTTTACAACAGCCAATGGAGAAGCTTTATGAAGTGGATATAGGTCGGATCACTGCTGTATTAGAGCAGCAAGTAAACAATGTAAAGTTCCAGAACAACTTGATTGCGATGTTACAATCCCAGCTACACAGCAGTCTGATTGGCTGAGAGCAGGGTGGGCTAAACCAATCAGGTGACTGTAATGTGAAAGCAGCCGCATGGTGTTGCCCGGCGGTTGCATCAGGCGGTGTCTCTCTCTCTCTCTCTCTCTCTCTCTCTCTCTCTCCACATATAGCCAAGGTCACTTTACCACTTCAATACATCTCACGTGTCAACAAGCTGCAGAAGTGTTGCGGTGCCGCTGGCTGTCAGTCTCTTTAATGCCGAGGCACGCTTACACAACACACCAAATACCGAGGTACGGCTAATTATCAGCGCCTCTGAAAGGGTCACATTGAGGATGGTGGGACACAAGAGGAGACGACAAAACAGAAAGACCGCACTGCTGCACAATGTACAGCACTGGTTTCTTTTGACACGTTCACTATTGGAGCTACTGAACTGTCAGATTCCAGTTAACAAGGCAAGCTGCTCTAGGCAAAAATTTGTATGTAAAAACACAGCCGAGAGAAGAGCGTCCCATCCTAACTAACTGAGCTGCTGTACATTCACTCTGTTTGCCCAAATTAAATTCTGGTTTCGAGTGTGTACAGAACTGACGAATCCAAACTTCAGAGTGAAATCCAAACCGTCTCCTAAACTAGATTCCAGAGAAAGCTGGACTCACCAACATTAGATCTTTTCCTCTCTCGTCTCTTTGGTATCTTTGGTATAAAGCATCACCGTCCGGCCGGGTCGGTAAACAGGAGCGAGCTGTGTGACGTTTACTGACCTCACTGACCTTGGGTATTTGGGTATTGAGGTTCTGCAAACAGTTACCTCACGCTGCCATTTCTGAGATTTTGGACCGATATATAACTCATCTCTTCATCCCTGTAGCTCTTGGACCCACAGACAGTATTGTCTGTAGCTCTTGGACCCACAGACAGTATTGTCTGTAGTTGTTGGACCCACAGACAGTATTGTCTCCAGTCAGCTGTCAGTTGAAGCTCCGCTGCCTCTTGCTGCAACAACGAGTCCAAACTGTTCGTCAGAATATCAACAAAAAAGCCGTTTGTGGCTCCACAGGAGAGTCGAGAGGAAACATGACGTTACGCAACTTTCACTAATCAGGAAATCACAGAACTAGTTTTCTCTGCCGCAGCACAGACCGCTGTGGGGTGAAAGGCGGCGGTTCCTGGCGGAGTGATCTGGTTCTGGACGGTCGGGTCAGATCGTGAACAGTAGAGTTCGGTAGAAGACGATCCGCTGAGTAGAAACGGTGCGGTGCCGCTGCTTTCCGGGCCGTGGAGAGAAATACGCCGGATCGTTTTCACAGACGGCTTTTTGACAAACAGTTTGGACTCTGGAGCCAATATTGTCTGTGGGTCCAAGTACTACAGATATGGAAGAGACGCATTATCTATAGGAACAAAATCAACGAACGAATCATCGGTACCTAGTGCAGCTTTAACGTCTTTATATTACATGTGCCAGTGGTTTCTTTAGACATGAATTCACCAGTGGAGCAGAGAGGAGTCTCTCGGGGTTGTGGAGTCCTGGAATACCACAGGCAGGACGAGATGACGGGCTGCGGGCCGAAGATGCCTCGCTCCGGAGCGACTGGGGGGCCGCAGGCTTAGGATGCCTTCTGCAGGGGGTGGGGAGCGGTGTGTGTGTGTGTGTGTGTGTGTGTTGGGGGGGGGGTTACAGTAGAGTCTTAGAATGCTTTAAATAGGCGCCCTGGGAATGTCTCCCCTCCCTGAATACCTACCAGGGTCAGACCGATATCGGCCTTTTATCATCTATCAGGTATCAGCCGCTCAGTGTCGTCCAGCTCTGACCACACATACAGGCTGGAAAACCTGACGGGACATTTTATCTTCTTTGCATGTTTTATTTTTTTTCATTCAATTGTTCATTCATGTTTTTTGTAAGTTAATTGAATAGGTGCAGTGGAGAGTTTTAGTGTCCCATGATGGTTCAGAGGAAAATTCGGGGGAAACACTGAATACTTGGAATTTTCTGGCATGAAAACAAAATATTGTCTATTTTAAACTGAATTCAGAGTCTAAAAATAACAGTATCGTTATCTACCTTCAAAAACCAATATCGCTCGAACCCTAATACCTACCTCAACTGAATACACACACACACACACACACACACACACACACAGATCCCTTGATAATGTCTCCTCTGCCTACATAGCTCCTGACTCATTAGCTGCAGTAGCTGGTAGTCTGGTGTGTGTGTGTGTGTGTGTGTGTGTGTGTGTGTGTGTGTGTGTGTGGGGGGGGGGGGGGGTGATGGTGATACCTGTCAGTCATCCCCGGTGAGACAGCTGCTGTCCAGTCAGCTGCTCACTGAGCTGCTGCAGAAACGCAGCGGAGCCTCGCTGGAAAAAAGTTTGAGCTCTCAAAATGATCCAGACACACTCAGCTGGTGTCAGAACTGAGCTGCAGGACAGCAGGAACGCCTCCACTAACAAGAGAAGAGTTATCTGAAGTTACAATGAGATCTAATTCAACTGATATCTAATCCTTCACACCAATGACAAGTGAGGAAAACAAGAGACAAACTACGAATATAAATTTTAGGAAAGAATTCAAGTTCAAATATCTGCACTTGTCAGAATTTGAGACTAAATTATTTTCCAAGAAGCACATGTAATATATGAAATCATTC
>NC_136015.1:25457902-25460402 GCF_048128805.1 Centroberyx gerrardi | reverse complement strand
TTAATATACAGAATAATAGTCCATACATCCAGACTGATCTCCGTTCCGGCGCGTCCCGTCTCCTCTCTCCGCCGCTGTCCTCTCCGCCGCGCCCACGGCCCGCAATGATCCTCCCGATCCAAGCCCCGGTCGCTCTGGTACCCATCGGTGCCGAAAACGGCGGTCGCCGGACACCCGGTGACGCATCGACGTCGGGACCCCCGCCAAAATCTCGGTCGGATCACCGGGAACAAATCTCTCTCCGCCGACAGAACAGAGCGCTGTCAGGTGGACTGAGCTCGCGCATATGCATCGAAATAAACGGCGATATGATATAACTGTATAGATTCTACTTTAGCTTCAGTTAGCTTCAGCTTACATGCATGATATTGGTCAGCCTGCTTACTGTGTGGGAGAAACGGTCAGCGGAGAAACAAGATGGCGGAGAAAACGAAACTTACATTTCTGGCTCTGATATCCTATGATGTGCCACGTGCCGACCAATGGTGTAACTTCATCACTCAGTCAGTTAGTCAGTCAGTCAGTCAGTCAGTCAGTGAGTCAGTCAGTCAGTCAGTCAGTCAGTCAGTCAGTCAGTCAGTGAGTCAGTCAGTCAGTGAGTGACAGATGTTTATAGGGCTGTTGCGGTCCAGCCAAAAAAGGGAAGCACGATGATGCAGAAAATGATGACTACAGTTATTTTGCTGCCTATTCACGATTATTTATCCCGATTGTCTCAATTTCAGGCAAAAAACGAAACAAAACAAAATTCTTTAATTGCACTTTTGCATCTTTATATATTTTCACCTTTTCACTTTTTTCAGAACAGTATTTCTCAAAGTAGCAGCAGCTTGTTTTCACTCTTACTGTTTTATTCTTATTTTGTCCTTATCTACTAAATTCAGATGATCAATAATTTCTAGTTTTGTGCCGGTGCAACACAACGTTTTTTTCTTGGGATAGGGGTGCTTGTCTGAATGACAAGCAGAGTGCATGGTGTAACATGTAGTCTATAAATAATTCCTACTTCATTAGTTTGGGACGAAGCTACAAGCCAAAGGCAAAGAATCCGCAAGACGACAATCCAGACGACAGACGATGATCCGCTTTCAGGAACTAAAACAACGAGTTGAGGATTTTCCTTCTTTTCCACCTTGTTCACTGCTGCGTTTTTCCAAAAGATATTCTATGTAAGGTTTCTCTGCTGCTTCGCTTTTAGAGCATTCAGGGGCTGTGATTGGTCAGGCTCAATGGAGGCGCTTGATATGTTAAGAGGGAAAATATAACAAAAATATATCACAAAATCACTGAATTACGTGGTTATTAATCATGGAAATATACAATCCAGACATGATTATCTACGATTAATTTAACGTATAAGACAGATAGTTCCAGCTGGGCTTGTGAATCTCACAGTGGATTATCTTGGCCAAAAATATCCTGGTATCTAAACATTTTTCAAAATTAGATGAAAAATTGATAGCAGTGGTTGCTATTAGCGAGTAAATACAATCATCATTTGTTTACATTGCAAACACACACACACACACACACACACACACACACACACACACACACAGACAGCGTACAGTAGTTATGAAATATAAGTCTACTGCACTCACGTCATATGCTCTGATACTGTGTGTGTGTGTGTGTGTGTGTGTGTGTGTGTGCGCATGTTTCTAACAGAGGATCACATTCTGTCTGACGTCAAACCAGGCAGCTGCTGCTGTTGCCATGGCGATGCCATACCATAATGAGAGGCCTTCAGACCTCACAGTGCTGCTGCTGGTCAGCTCTGCTCTGCTCTCACACCCAGAGAGGAGAGAGGGTATAATATTTGGTTTTATTTTCAGTTTCCATCATACACACAACACATATAAAATTAGCTACACAATACATGACAATAAAGACAAATACAAGACAAAATACATAACAATGAAGACAAAGAAAAGAAAAATGGCCCTTTATGAGCCTTAGAAAATAGTTAGAAAATAGAAATAGTAGAGGAAGTTTTTCCATGTCTCTCTTGTTTCTTGATCATAATTCTCTAACCTTCTAGTTAACATAAATTCATATGAAGTTGTTTTAACCAATAAATCCATCCATTCTGTAAAAAGTGCTGCTTTAGTACATATTTAAGGACCAAATTTAGGTTTGTTATAAAGCCCAAACACAGTATTTTAAACTGTTCTGTTAATTCAGATTAATCTTCAGATTTGTCAACTAAAACGCTTTCTGTGTTTCTACTGCTGTCAGTTACTGGGACAGGCGGGAAGTGTAAGTGGTGGACCACACACACACACACACACGCACACACACACACACACCCCCTCTGTCACTGCATCAGCTCCTCTCCTCTGACATGTGAACAGGTGGATCGGTTTCCCCGCTCCGCTCTTATCAGATCTGCCGTCAGGAGAGACCGGACTCTTCTGCCCGTCAGCCTGTTGGCACCGCACCGTGCTGTAGGTGATGACCTCACGTATTAATGAATTAAACCCAGGAGAGTTTTATAACG
>NC_136015.1:25385402-25452902 GCF_048128805.1 Centroberyx gerrardi | reverse complement strand
GTATATTGTCGCTTTGTTTTTCTTCTTCTCTGCCATCTTCACCTCTTCTTCACTCCTCTCTTCTTCTATCCTCCTGTTCTCCTCCGTATCACTCTCTCCATTCAGGCCTTGTGATGACAGATGGAGGAAGGATTCGTTTTGTTCCCCTTCAACTCCTATTCTCGTTTCCTCATCTTCCTCTCTCATCTCCTCCTCTCCTTTCCTTCCTTCTCCTCATCTCCTTTCCCTCTTTCTCCTCCCCTCACCTCCTCTCTCATTTTCTCTCCCCCTTTCCTTTCTTCTCCTTGTCTCCTTTCCTCTCCTCTGTCCTCGACTCCTCCCTCTTTCTCCTATCGTCTTCTTCTCTTCTTTCCTTTCATTTCTTCTCCTCCTCTCCTTTCCCCTCATCCCCTCTCATCTCCTCCATTTTTTCCTGTCCCTGACTCCTTTCCCTCCTCCCCTTCCTCTCTCCTCCTCTCTTTTCAATTCTTCTCTCCCCTCCCTCTGTCTTTCCTCTGTCTTTGTCTCTCCTTTCCTTCCCTTTCTTCTCTTCCTCTCCTCTCCCATCATCCCCTCCTTTCCTTTCCTATCCTCGTCTCTTTTCCCTCCTCTCCTCCCTCGCTCACCTACTCCTCTCATCTCCCTTCTCTCCTCCTTTCCTTTCCCTCCGCTTCCTTTCGTCTCCTCTCCCCTAACTGCATCTTCTTTCCTCTCTCATCTCCTCCTTTCCTTTCCTTCTCCTCCTCTCCTTTCCCCTCATTCCCTCTACTTTCCTCTCCTCTTCTTTCTCCTCCCTCTTTCTTTCTCTTCTCACAAACTCCTTTCCCTTCCCTTCCTTTGTTCTCCTTGTCTCTTCTTTCCTCTCCTCCCTCTCTCTCCTCATCTCTCCCCTCCTTCATTTCCTCTTTCTCCACTCCTTTCCTTTCTCTCCACTTCCTCTCCTTTCGCTTTCTCTCACACACTCCGCTCCTCCCTTCTTCTCTCTCTCTCTCCTCCTCTCCTCTCTTCTCTCTCTCTCTCCCTCTCCTTCCTCCTCTCCTCTCCTCTCCTCTCCTGCTCACCGGCCCTTTAAGGATGAAATCCTCCCTGGCAGCAGGTTGCTATGGAAACCACGGACCGACACACAGCGACAGGTAGAGGAAGGAGGACGGCCTCTGTAGTGTGTGTGTGTGTGTGTGTGTGTGTGTGTGTGTGTGTGTGTGTTGGGATAGCGATCCACCAATTTAGCAACAATTTTTGCATCCGTTCCTCTTGTTAGCTCTAAATTTGAAGGAATGTGTGAAAAAAACAAAACAATTTACCTGCTCAGCATCGGCCTGATAAATATGGAAATTGCCTGCAGCAGGAAGGTAATAAATTATATTATAATCAGGATGTAGCGGAGGGGAAACCCACCTAAACCCTCAGCGTACCCAACCTTTTATTTGTTGAATTTGTTGCTTTTAGACAAACATAAATCTTTAAATTCACGGCATAAATCATAGGAAGTAGATTCAAACTGATGTAACGTTATAGAAAGAACTACAGACGGACGATCTGCTTCTCTCTCGATACGATTCGATACTCGATCTGAGGTTCAGGATCAATACAACCAGGGTACGATGTGATCAATAAAAGTTCAGTGACGACAAAGTCTGACTGTGCAGAATTCAGTTTATTTCTGAGACACAAATCTTTCTAGCGATGCCATTGGCTCGCTTTTTTTTTATTACTCTGTTTTCCCATGATAACAAGTTCATTTTCTTTGTTTTCTGGAGATATCCAGTTATTTATGTCATTATCTCAAGGAAAATCTTGGGAAAACAAAATGTGTTGCCTGGAGATAATGACATAAATAAATAGATATCTCCAGAAAACAACGATAACAAAGAAAAATAACATTATCATGGGAAAAACAGAGTAAATAAAATGCATGAATATACTGTATGTCGTCAATGGGCTTCCATAGATAGATGGATAGATGGATGGATAGATGGATAGATGGATGGATAGATGGATAGATGGATAGATGGATAGATGGATGGATGGATAGATAGATAGATAGATAGATAGATAGATAGATAGATAGATAGATGGATAGATAGATGGATAGATGGATAGATGGATAGATGGATGGATAGATGGATAGATGGATAGATAGATGGATAGATAGATGATTGGTTAGATTGAATCCTGCAGTGATTTCCATCCTTGTTGCCATGAGCACCAGGCAGCCGGCTGAGCTGGACATGACAGCCAACGGCCTCCATCCCTCCCTCCCTCTACCCCCCCCTCCCTCCATCCCTCCCTCCTTCCTCTTCCCCTCCATCTTTTTTCATCCTCCCTCTCTCCCCATCTCCATCTGCCCCTGTCTCTCTCTTCCTTCACCTCTCTCCGTCTCTCCCTCCCTCCTTCTCTCATTTTGCCGTCCATTCCACATCTACATCCGCCCCCCTCTAGCTCTCTCTTCCTATCATTTTTTTCCCCATTTTACCCTAAATTTCCATTTTTTTTTTTCATTTCCCTGAATGTGTAGTGTAAAAGAAACTCTCTGCAGAGTGTAAACCCGACTAGAGACATACTGCATTCTGATTGGCCAGTCAGCAATATGACCGTCACACAGTAGAAGAATTGTGTTTGAAACGCTATTTTTGACTGACATTAGTAACAATGGAAACCAGTTCGAAACACAAACAGACACAAACACTGAGCTTTCTGCTGTGGAGCCTATAACCTTTTACTTAAAATCCTTTTTATCTTTGTCCAGCCGTTTAACAGCGGCTTAATGGTTTCTACAAATTGTCCACCTTCCCTTTGAAAAGCCTCCAATTAGCCTCCGTGTTGAAAGGGCAGCTCTTTTTTTGGCTAGCAGCGCTAAACAGACGCTGTGGGAAACGCTGCTCAGGACTGCAGACCGCTGACAGCCTGTGTGGAGAAAGGCACTTCTGAAGTCCAGATATATCTGAACACGAACAAAACAAACACAAACAAAACAAAAATGAGAAAACAAATCAATCCTTTAAAAGGCTAGATAGATGTGTTTTCAGTCAGTCCAGCGGTCCAGCTTCCTCTCTGGTTCTGCACAGTCAGCACAGTTCAGATATCAGAATTTGTTTCCTTCCTTCATTCATCCTTTCAGTCTTTCACTATGAAAAACAAACTTTTTTTTCATCTCAGCGCTGAAATAATCCCCAGAAACATCTGCTCCGTCCTACACTCCTTCACTCCTCTCTTCTTCTATCCTCCGTATCGCTCTCTCCGTTCAGGCCTTGTGATGACAGATGGAGGAAGGATTCATTTTGTTCCCCTTCAACTCCTATTTGCGTTTCCTCATCTTCCTCTCCTCTCGTTTCCCTCTTTCTCCTCTCTCGCCTCTCCATCCTTTCTCTCTTCCTCTCTCATCTCCTTTCCTCTCCTCTATCCTCCCTTCCTCGCTCACCTACTCCTCTCCTCCCCTCACCTCCTCTAATTTCCTCTCCTCTCATCCCCTCCTTTCCTTTCCTATCCTCGTCTCCTTTCCCTCCTCTCCTCTCCCTTCTCTCCTCCTTAAAAACCCACGGCTTTTTATTTAGCCGGACAGCAGCTCATTTCTAGCTAGGTTTGACACTGGAAAGTTTGGATTTCAAAAACAACAAAAATTATACAAGTAAACGTTAAAAAAAATCAGTGTTTGGGGAAATGTAAACTAGATCTAGACAGAAGTAAATTGGCTTTAACTCTAAATGACACTGGTGTTTTCCTTTAAAGAGGTGTTGAGAGAAACTTTCACTTTTAAAGATATTTAGGTCCCGATTTCACCAAACAGGTTTTCACTGTTCGTATCACCATCTTTTCAAAAATGATTAAATTGTTTGTTGGGTTTTTCACAGCCTTTGATATTTAACAGACAGAAACAGCAGTTAGTGCTGTGTGTGTGTGTGTGTGTGTGTGTGTGTGTGTGTGTGTGTGTGTGTGAGAACAGCAGAAGAAGAGGAGGACAGGTAGAGCTGGGTGTGGCTCCACAACCCTCTAATTATCACAATGGTTGCCGAGGGAAACCAATAATTCTACACACTGCTACAGCTGCAACACCCTTCACACCACACACACACACACACACATACACACACACACACACACACACACACACACACACACACACACACACACAGTCAATTACAGAGCGGCGGTGACCCGGAGACGACGGATTATTTCAACGGCTTCTATTGTCGTT
The DNA here is from genome assembly GCF_048128805.1 of Centroberyx gerrardi. Lineage (NCBI taxonomy): Eukaryota > Metazoa > Chordata > Actinopteri > Beryciformes > Berycidae > Centroberyx > Centroberyx gerrardi. The sequence goes on along the minus strand of NC_136015.1, from coordinate 25,448,731 downwards.
CTGATGGCCAGTAGCTTTGACAGGAAGGTAGCGACCACGCACGCACACACACACACACACACACACACACACACACACACACACAGGAGAATTCCCCTACGTTAATCAAAAAAAAGTATCACACCCAAAATAAAGCAGAAACAGCATTTAGAGAGACACAGCATGATATCTGGGTGTTGTTCTGTGCTGCAGTGGAGTCGCTACAGGCAGACAGCCACGGTTACCGGTTCAATGTCATTTCCATGTAATCGATACAGGAAGCGACCTCTATCGACGTCCCAGCTCGGTGATTGGGAAAACAGTCTCCGCTGATCATTTGTCAATGCTGGAAAAGTACAAATCAATACTGAAGAGCCATTTGCATCGAAACATAAAAACACACAGAAGCTGCTGCACTTTCCACCAGACTGAGCAGGAACAAATCCAGCTGGAAGTTATGAGCTCTTGTTGTTTTGTTATGAGGGAGGAGAGACAGGTGAAAGGGGTTTTAAAGCTGCAATATGCAACTTTATGACATTAAAAAAACAATTAACAGGATATATTTTATATTATCAGTCTGTGTGTTCAGGCCTAAATCCGTTTGCCGTTTTAAAATTGGCTTTTCAGTGATGTTCAGGACGTTTGGGGGCGTAAACCATTCCATGTGGGCGTGGCCAGCGGTGACCCGGCTGTGGCCATCAAGGTCTAACCTCTAAACCCTGTTAAATCTCCCTACCCGTTTCACACAAAAGGGGCGGAGAAAGCAAAGGAAACGGACGACCAATCACAATCGAGCAAAGAAGCTTTTCCAGGCAGCCTGTTAGCAACATGCTAACACATCTGACCGCTGCAAACAGCTTCTGTAAAGCTTCATCTCTGTAGCGTGATGTTAGCACAAACTGAGGCAGCAGAGTCTGACACTCATTTGACTCTTCTTCTCCTGACAGGAAGTTTAATTCAGCGGCACGAAACAATTCTGCTTCATCACCTACAGGTTTTATTTCTGATCAAAAAAGTCAAAGTGAGGAGTCCAAAAGCACCTCCAACGTGCACCTGAACACCTGAGCAGATGGAAATGGTACGCACACACACACACACACACACACACACACACACTCCCGTCCTACCTCGGCTGTTGGTCGCCAGGTCGGCCACCTTCTGAAAGGCGTCCAGGAAGGCTGCTACCGCGACGACCGTCGTCCTGGAGACACAACAGAGACAGAGACTGGCATCATAACATGCAATAAGGACAAAATATAAGTTACCAATCAATCAATCTCCACTGTGTTTTTGTAAGAGTGATGTGCAGAAACTCTGGTTTTGGGTCCACATCCACTTCAGAATCACTTTAATCAGCAAGTACAATAAATATACAGGAGCAGGGTTTGACCAATATGGGTTTTTAAAGGCCGAAAAACAAATTGAAGCTGAAGTACTGAAGCTGCTGAGAGCTGATATTTTGTGCCGATGCTCAATATCTTTAAATTTGATCATTTTTGTGCCAAAAACTACAAGGATTCAGGATTGAGTTTTATTCTCATCAGGGTGGAAAGGCCTCTGAAACGTTTAGAGCATCATGGGACACTAAAACTCTCCAGTGAAACCACAGTGTTACTGAGTGTTGGGTGTTACTACATGACATGACAGAGGGGGGCGGGGCCAAACCAGAGTCCCGGCCCCCGACCGCACCGCAGCTCTAATCTGGATTAGAATTCAGAAATCATTTAATCTGGATTATAATTATTCACGCTCGACTACACCTGGAATCCACTTTCTCTGATTAAAACAGAGACAATTCTATTACTAAAATTACCATTCAGGTCTTTCACAGCGCTCCAGCAGATGAACCTACAGTGAATCGGACCGGAAATCAAACTGAATTGAAAGTCACTGTATTACTCATTTCATTTCATCTAATTTACAGGAACACATCAGCTTTAGAATAGAAGGACTTCAACTTCTAACAAAGAGGAAGGCAAGAAGAACATGGGGAAGGAGGAGGTCAAGAACAGGAAGAGGAAACAGAGAAAAATGAGAAAATAAGATGAGGATGGTGAGGAAGAGACGACTGTTCACATATCAAAGCAGGGAATGATGGGAAAAAAGTAGGAAAACGCCAATCTCCTCCATTGATGGATGTGTGGCGTCGAACCCCCTCTGGTCTCCTTCACACCTTTAATTTACCATTTTTTGTTGCGCCACCTTTCCCTCAACCTCCCTCAAAAGTGACCCAACCTGTCTCTCTGCTGCAGTGCATTCTGGTCTCTCTCCTGCTCCTGTGGGTGGAGAAATTGGTCTCTCTCCTCTTCTACGATGGATTTCTCTCCTGTATGATTGTTGAACGTCTCTCGGTGCAAAATGGCGGCTCTAGAAAGAAGCCCTCGCTCTTTGATTCTGAGGGACTGACACCAAAACCTGACGTTTACCACTGATGTTTTACATCCTGAAACATTTTCTCATAGCAAACTCCGTTGTTTTTAAATCCACCTTAAAACTCAAGTGTTTTAAGGTGGATTTTTCCTTCAATGAGGCCAACGGCGTCTCTCTGACCCCTCAGCTGGTTCGGACGATCGGATCTTCGGTGCGTCTCGGCTGCGTTTACATCACATTTTATGCATTTTTGCGCTATCCGATTTCACCCCGATCACCCAGGTCACATGTTGCCTCCGGGGGTAAAAGGGGTCCCCAAAATACCCCGAAACCCCCCCCCCTCTAGACGCAGGTTGAGGAAGAGGAGGAGGAGGAGGAGGAGGTCGGTGTTTTTAATCAGCGTTGACCCCGGCTGACCTCCGGCCTGCGGAGCGTCCCGAGGCGCGACGCTGATCCCACCGCCTGATAATGACTTTATGGAGCCATCATTAATCTCTGCCAGCCAGGGGAAGGTTAATTGAGTTGTGTGTGTGTGAGTGTGTGTGTGTGTGTGTGTGTGGACGTAGTGTGTGTGGGCGGATGTTGCAGGATGGTGGGTGGGTGACAGTGAATTAGTGTGAGTGCATGTGTGTGTATGAGCAAGTGTGGATATACTGTAAGTGATGCAGTTGGGTATGTGTGTATGTGCATGTGCCTTTCCTGTGTGTGTGTGTGTGTGTGTGTGTGGGGGGGGGGTATGTGAGTGTGTACGTGCATGTATGTTATGGCGCATAAAGGCATGTGCATGGGTAATGCAGTTTGTGTGTGTGTGTATGTGTCTATATGTGTTTGTGTATGCGTATGACCTTCAGTGGTGAGAGTGTGTGTGTGTGTGTGTGTGTGTGTGTGTGTGTGTGTGCAGAGCCGGTGAACCGGAGCGACGGGACGAGGCGACAGGAGAGGAGAGGTGAGCCTGACATTTAAACACTTAATGAAGCAGACTGATTGGATTTTCATGAGCTTAGGTTGGAGTATTAAAACATTTGTGTGCGTGTGTGTGTGTGTGTGTGTGTGTGTGTGTGTGTGTGTGTGTGTGTGCACATTTTTTACACACGTCACTTTTAACATCTTGCCCATTCTAACTGCCAGCGTTAATGTAGCAGACTTAATTTCAGCAGGTTTCATTTAGCAGATTCTATTTTTAGTTTTACAAACATTTCTCAGAGGCAGAAATAATCTGATTGGCTGAACCTCAGTGGGCGGAGCCAAAGAACCACAGTTTTTCATAGTGCGAGTTAGCTAACTGGCAAACTGGAATGATCAAAAAGGAACTTGGTCAAAATATAAACAAAAAATATAAATGGCAGTGACTTCTGTTTTCATTCCTTCATGTCCGTGGCATCATGATGTTGAAGGTCAGCAGCTAGCTGACTAGCTTATCTAGCTAGTGTGTTTGAGCAAGTGTGTGTGTGTGTGTGTGTGTGTGTGTGTTTTGTTACCAGAGCTGGGATTGCAGAAGGACATGTATGTGTGTATGTGTGTGTGTTTGAATAAGAAAACCTCCCTTTGAACACCTGTTAGAAACCAACTGTCTGTCATTACGTCACTCTGGAAACAGGTGTGTGTGTGTGTGTGTGTGTGTGTGTGTGTGCGTGTGTGTGTGTGTGTGTTGGTTACCTGAGCTGTGATTGCAGTTTGCCAGCCTTGCTGATGAAGTCGTCCCAGACTGGGTAGCTGCTCTGAAGAGACAAAAGCAGAAAAAAGTCAAGAGAATGAAATTAATATCAAACACTTCCCTTTACAGCTACACGCTGTACGACACACTGCTCACACACAGCTAGGCAACAGTGAATACATACATGTAGAGCATCATGTATGAGAGCTCCTATGAGGGAGGAGAGACAGGTGAAAGGAGTTTTAAAGCTGCAATATGCAACTTTATGACATTAAAAAAACAATAAACAGGATATATTTTACATCATCAGTCTGTGTATTCAGGCCTAAATCCGTTTGCCTGAAATTGGCTTTTCAGTGATGTTCAGGACGTTTGGGGGCGTAAACCATTCCATGTGGGCGTGTCTTGTGGGCGTGGCCAGCGGTGACCCGGCTGTGGCCATCAGGTCTAAGGTCTAAAAAAAAACCCTGTTAAATCTCCCTACCCGTTTCACACAAGTGTAATTATGTACTGTGAAATTGTAAGTTGTCAATATGTTTCTGCACAAAAAAAAAAACTCTGTTAACGGTTATGCTCTAGTTCCCTGTTCAGGATGCTACATGTAGCATTTTAGCATCAATCAATCAATCAATCATTACCACATTAATTTTGAGGCATTAGTGTAATTACTGTAAACAAACCAGAGCATCAGCGGTCAGCCTGTCAGCCTCTATCAGCCTCTACTCTGCATCCTCCATAGTTTCTCCACCTGGTGGATCTGGAGGGAAATCTGCTGGATCGCTTTACGGCACAAAACAGGAAGAGGTTCTGTTCTTCCAGAGCAAACGGAGCTAAAGCTGAAAGAGTTTCTGGCAGCAGATGGTGGAAGGAGGGAAAGGAAGATGGAGAAATCACTTCCAACATGTTGATCCTCTTCAGGGAGGGGGAGGAGGGGGGGGGCAGGAAGCAACGGGGCTGATGGGAAATGTAGTCTTAATGTGGAGAAACACTAGAACTAACAATACTACTAGAGTGAGATAGAGGAGAACAATCAGCTCCAACGTGGACTCATTGGTTTACGTTAATAATACCAATTAATTTGACTATGATATATTGATGTTTAAAAATGCTCCTCATGGCTCCTTGAAGTCTGATCTCTGCAGAGATGAAACCTCTGCTGCCTTTCTCTCATTTAGCTTGAAGTTGCGCTGATGGATTTATTCTCACTGAAAGTCTTGGAGAAATCTAGACGTTTGATGTTTTAAGTTTCATTGAAGAATGATTCAAACAAGTTTTCCTTACTGAATAGGCGCACACACAACCACAGAGCACATACTCACACACACACACACACACTCACACACACACACCCACACATACATTCACCCTCGTACAAACTTTGCCCATGCAGCGCTCCTCAGGCTCTGCAGACACATAAATTCTTAACATCAGACGCAGCAGCGAGCCAACAGACAGCGAGGAGACCGATCGATACGGCCAATCCATACACCCCACCCACCCCGGCTCAACTAGAGAGGCCAAACAAGCGCCCCCCCCTAGGCATGCAAATACAGCTTTAATCCACTGATACAGAGATACGGAGAATAAGAGACCAGCCGCTGCACTGCGGTGCTGAATGTGTTGGGAAAGTAGGATGAGCAACTGCAGCCAAGTTCAAAGATGGAAGAAATTGGGGTGCGCTTCTAAAGTCGACCGGAGTCCCCTGCTGTTCGGGGGTGGGTGGGGTTTTTCCACTGCAGCGAAGGATCTAAGACATTTTCGGTCGGTGGATTCTACAGTCCAGGCTGGGAATTTTGTTACTGATGTAAATCACTTACATTTACATTTATATGTCATGTTATAGGCATTTAGCAGCCGCTCTTATCCAGAGCAACGGTAGAATAAGCTTCAGTTTCTAGTAGGGCTGGTCGATAATTCAATATTATAGTTTATCGTCTTTCAGTGGAATCATATGGTGATGATATGGTGATTTTGGGGAAATCATGACACACAATTCTGCTGTCTAAACTGATGAGAATAAGCACATTTTATTTAAAAACTCTTGACAAAATGAGGTATGAAACATCAAGGAATACTATTTGAAAAATTTGTTGTTGTTGTTTGACATCACACCTAACATTACCATCAGGTTCGATGGAATGAATGTGAGCCATATTGATATATATTGATATGTATATATATATATCGATAGATCCTTATTATCGTGAATTTGATTTCAACCATACCGCCCAGCTCTACCAGCACCAACATTACAAGCAGCTAACAATAAGCAGGTCAAAGGTCAGAGCCACACCTCCCTGACAATAGAGGTACCAAATATAAACGTCCAGCTGGATTTTAAAATAGTTGTCAAGCTAACCAGGCTGCTGAGGTCATTTTCACTCTGCTTCCTCCTTTAGTTTAGGCTGCATGATTACAGCTGGAATGATAATAATCCTCATTGTCTTTATATTATATTGTGATCACAGTTGTTAATCGTGATTATTAGTGGTGATTGATGATTTGAGGAGCAATTATTAGTACAATCACACAATCAAAGATCGAGAACAAAGAGACGAGTGAGTTCTTGGATTAAAAAGCATCAAACGTTCCCAGAGCCAAACAAACAAAGCGGCGGATTCCTGAAGGAGCAGCAGGCTGAACGCTGCCGCTGCCTCCGGTTGCCACGGTGACAATTTATGTCCTGAGTGATTGATGGATGCAATAGCCCTGCCCTCGCCTTGTGTGTGTCCCTGTGTGTGTGTGTGTGTGTGTGTCAGAGAGAGAGAGAGAGGGGGAGACAGTGACTTTGAGAGAGAAAGGTTATGAGATGTGTGTATATATACAGTACTAGAGAGAATAAATGATAAACGAGTAATAAAGACAGGAGGAAGGAGAAAGGAGAATGAATGAGATGGCATGTGTGTGTGTGTGTGTGTGTGAGAGAGAGAGAGAGAGAGGGAGGTGTGTATATTGCATATGAGAGAAAGAGAGGGAGAAATAGAGGAGGAAGGAGAAACAAAGAAATGACAGAGAAAGATGGCGTGTGTGTGTGTGTGTGTGTGCGCGCGCGTGTGTGTGTGTGTGTGGTGTGTGGTGTGTGTTCGAGCGAGGTTGCATGCACGTGTGACCCCCCCACACCCCACTACCACACCCACCCATCACCCCTCTGTGTGTCTGAAGCCCCTCTCTGCAGCAGCAGCAGCAGCAGCAGCAGCAGCGTTACCATGGCGACGGTAGCCAGGCGATGACGCTGGGCATCACTCTCACAACAGAGCAGAGCAGAGCAGCTCAACCCACCAAGGCTGAACATAACACAGCTGGTTCAGCTGGGTTGTGTGTGTGTGTGTGTGTGTGTGTGTGTGTGTGTGTGTGTGTGTGTGTTTTGCCATGCACAGTGTGTAGGTGAATTACGGTCTGCAGTGTTTAGGCTGCACCTGTAATTGGGCTTGGGCCGATATTCAATAATATCGAATATCGCGATATTTCGTGAATATCGCGATTTTTGCTGTTTTGTTTTTGCTTGAATAGTAAGATCATTATTACGATTAAGATTACAATTGCTATTATTCTTATTATTATTAATAATAGTCTGGAGATTTGATGTATTAAAAGAAATACAATAAAATACCCCCCAAAAAAGAAACAAAGCCCTCCCTCCCCCGCGATATTATCGTATATCGCGATATTTTGGTGGGACACCATCGCGATATTGAATTTTTAGATATCGCCCAAGTCTACTTACAATTACAATAGTATGAATATTAACAGTAATACATCTCATTCATGACATCATACAGGGAGAAACCCATCGTAGGAGAGACAGAGAGACCAATTTCTCCGCCCACAGGAGCAGGAAATAGACCAGAATGCAATGCAGCCACCGCCAGTGTGTAAAACTTAACACACTATCGAAAAAAATCCTTATGATTATTGTGATATTGATTTCGTCACCCAGCACCAGCTAAAACACAAGAGAACAGAACAAAGTTACAGAACTTCATAAACTACAAGCAGCCTGTCTCTGTCTTCACAGAACAATCCAAAGCGTGTCAACATTTGGGTTTATAGGACATCGACCCATTTGGCGGCGGGACCAAAGCCGCCGCAGCCACTCTGTCCGTGATGTTTCCATGACGATCAGATACTCACACACCCATTTCAGAAGAGACGAGGACTATTTTGGCTCTGAGGTGATTAACATGACGGCTCGGCCCCAGCTAAACGCCGATTAGCATGCAGCCAATACGCTCAGTGGCATCACCTTAAACCACACACACACACACACACACACACACACACACACACACACACACACACACTGAGTGGTTCAATAACAGCAAAGCCTTGATTCCGCTGACAGACGATAAACGATAATATTGAGTTATTGCCCGCGGTTCTAGTTGGCACCAAGCAGCAGCAGTTCCTCTAACACAGTGGTTCACAACGTGGGGTCCGGGGACCACCAGGGGTCCTTGAGGGGGTTCCAGGGGGTCCCCAGCAAATTTATAAATTGTTAAACTTCAGCATTATTTAATTTACAAGAAGTTAACACAATTAGAGAATGTAGAAGAATGACTGTTCTGATCATAGTTTCTCTGTTATCTCTCTACCTACAATACAGATAGTCATGGGATTCTGGACAAAATCATATCTAACAATAAAAATATTCTCAGATTTGGGTCCGAGAGACAAAATCTCATCAAATGGGGGTCTGTGGCTCTAATGTGGACTAAATTGGGGGTCCTTGATATGAAAAAGGTTGAGAATCACTGGTCTAACGTCCGCTAGAGTCCGGCTCCAAAAAGACTCCAAACCTCCAACTCCATGAAGTCAGCGGACCACAAACCAACTTCTGATTGGTCTGGTTTTGGTCTCAGCAGCTAATTTCACTTCTTCTAATGTGTGTCCTTATGGAGATTTTCAAAATAACTGTCATTAACAGATATAACAGATAAAACACGGGGTCGTTTTCCTAGTGATCGACATTCGGTCTCTGCGGTCAACCCAAGCTCCGCCCCCTCCACCTTGGCTCCGCCCCTCTGCCTCTCTCTGGCTGCTCCGCCTCCAAAAAAAAATGTCAACACAAACATGTAAACACGGGTGAAGAACACTCACTACTCCATCTGTCCTACAGTCTGTTTGGCACTGATACTGATACTGCACCACAGTGATAGCAGGTCCAGTTTGAATACAGAAGTAAAAACATATTTGTTTAATATTGCTTTTAATTAGCCACTGTTTTTTTTTTTTTTTTTACCGTTTTTCCATTTTGTAGTCTGCTAATTTTCTGTTTCTGTCTCACTGTGTTTTAACTTTTATGTTTTACATGATTTCTAAACTGTTTTAAATTGATCTGTTTTTCTCTCACTTAATTTGTCTGTTCCCCTATTTATTGCGAAGCACTTTGAGCTGCACTTAATATACGTGCTATCAATAAAGTTTATTATTATTATATTATTGCCATAACAGGCTGAATCTGACACTGTGCCAAATCAGTAGGAACAGTACAGATACTGCTCTGTGTTCGTTCAATGGAGAAAAAAAAAAAAACACTATGAAAGGCTTGTGGAAGGCTTGTGGAAGGCGGATGTGAAAGCCGTGGTTCCCGGTGCGGTAAGCGGGTCGCGGTGCGGAGCGGGTCGCGGTGCGGAGCGGGTCCGAGCCCCGGAGGCTTCACACAGCGCTGCAGCATGCAGATCGGTTCCACTTAAACGGATCAACAGTAATGTGTCTGCTTCAATTTCTTCAGTATAATGATGTGTGGGTGATGAAGAGCACACAGCCAGACGTGACACACACACACACACACACACACACACACACACACATAAATATACATGTCACATATACAAGTATACAGATTCTCGGAGTGGTCCTCCTGTGGGGAGAAAATTTATTTTTTCCTGCTAATTTTCCTAGTAATTATGAAAATGAGGGAACAAATGAACCAAAACGACGGTGTCTTGTGCGCTCGATTTCATCAAAACGAGGGTACAAGGTCAGTCTTCTTCACACACACACACACACACACACACACACACACTTGTTCCCTCAATAAAGTAAATTTTGGCCTGGAAATATATATTTTGTTCTTCTTAGTGTATTTGTAGTACATGTACCTTGTATGTACCATAAGCCCGTGGAGTGGCTCTGTAAATATACAGTACATACAAATACACAGACAAATATATGTGCGTGTATACGATATATACCGTACACACACACACACACACACACACACACACACACAGTCTCCCACCCACACATGCAGCACCGACATGAAGCAGCAGATGAGTCTCGGCTCTCCACCCACACCCTCTGCCGTCTCGCTGCACCAGCAGGGGAAAACCTTCGTCTGGCCGTCTGCACGCCGCGTCATGAATTAAACATCCAGCTGCGTTACAGTAAGCTGCTTCTTCTTTTATTTAGTCTGAGAGAGTATTCAGTCAGCAAGTGTTGCTGTAACTGAGCAGCTTCTTTGTGGACTTGTACTTTTTGGAGTATTTATGAAGCCAGTAATTCTACTTTTACTGAGGTATTGTGCTTTGCAACATTTTAAATTTGTTGGAGTACAAATTTTGTAGACATCCGATAAGCACTGCATGAGAAACGTGAAAATCATAAATTGCATCAAACCTGCTAAAGCATGTGGAGATCACATCATATTTAGTTAACTAACGAAACACTGAAACATTAAATGCTCAAATTTATCCATTTAGCCAAAAAGCCATCCATCCAGTTACAGTATTAGTGTTAGCTAGCCTGGCTGTTAGCATTAGCTTAGGTAGCATTAGCCAAAAATCCATTCATCTGGCTACCGTACTGGTTTGCGTTAGCCTGGTTGTTGTGTATCTAGTTTGCTATCTTATTTTTCATGATTATATAAAACATGTTAAATCACAAACTGAACTCGGTCCTCGTCCTTTTTGCATGGGATAGATTGGTTTATTAAAATAAAGTACAAATTAGTAAATTTTTACACCACTAGCTTTACTTCTTCAAAGTAACAGTTCTTCTACTTGAGTAGGACATTTTGGTTCTCTTTCCACCCGTCAGTCACCATATTCCACTCAGTGTAATTAGGGTTGAGGGGTCAGAGGTCAGAGGTCAGAGGGCAGCCAGGGGTCACACCTCGGAAGCCTTGTGGATCAAACGAGGCTAGTTAGGCTGCAGAGAATTGAAAAACGTAATGTTGGTGTCGGAGTGACTGTCCTGAAACAAAACGGTCACAGGTTTGACCACAACAGCCAATCCCATCGTCTGTTCTAAACAGCCGGTGTCTGGTAGCTCTTTCCTGGGAAAAAATCTTCTGCCGCACAGGAAGTGATGCGTTTTCCGCTTCCGGTTTGTTTGGAATCAACAGAAGAAGAAGAACTGATAGCCACCATGACTGAACAGACAAAGAAAAGAGAAACTCAAACTGCATCAACAGAAAAGCCAAGCTCCGCCCACACTGTTTGATTGACAGGTGATCTGTGGGAAGTGCAGTGCAGAAACACCACAGTGAGGCTGAGGGACAAAGATGGAGACTAAATAATAGAAAGAAACCAGATCTCATGGATTGCCATTTGCCATTTGAGCAGCTAATTGTACTACAAAACATGATTATGAATAAAACACTAAGCTGGAAGCCGTACTATTCCCATTCATGAAGCAATATCATTCATATTAAGAACCTGTGGGTTGAATTCCCTAGCAGCCATGTCTATGAATAAAACAGCAGACTACAGCAGATATAAACCTTTACATTCATACTGAGAAACCTGACGGCAGCAGCTGGGTCGTTTTGGAGCCACATGCAGGTTTCAGTGTGCAGGAGCTTCTGTAGTTTGATTACAACCAGCAGTTCAATCACCAGGGTGTTCGGCTACGAAGACGATGGTGAGAAAAAGTGAATACCGAGGAGGAGGAGGAGAGGGAGGAAGAAGAGGAAGAAGAAGAAGAAGAAGAGGAAGAAATGGAAGAAGAAGAAGAAGAAGAAGGAGAAGAGCAAGGAGGAGGAAGAAGAAGAGGAAGAAATGGAAGAAGAAGAAGAAGAAGAGCAAGGAGGAGGAAGAAGAGGAAGAGCAGGAAGAGAAGGAAGAAATAGAAGAAGAAGATGAAGACGAGGAGGAGGAAGAAGAGGAAGAGAAGGAAGAAATGGAAGAAGAGGAAGGAGGGTGAGGAAGAAGAGGAAGAGAAGGAGGAGGAAGAAGAGGAAGACGAGAAGGAGGAAGAAGAGGAAGAGAAGGAAGAAATGGAAGAAGAGGAAGGAGGGTGAGGAAGAAGAGGAAGAGAAGGAAGAGAAGGAAGAAATGGAAGAAGAGGAAGGAGGGTGAGGAAGAAGAGGAAGACGAGAAGGAGGAAGAAGAGGAAAAGAAGGAAGAAATGGAAGAAGAGGAAGGAGGGTGAGGAAGAAGAGGAAGAGAAGGAAGAAGAGGAAGACGAGAAGGAGGAAGAAGAGGAAGAGAAGGAAGAAGAGGAAGACGAGAAGGAGGAAGAAGAGGAAGAGAAGGAAGAAATGGAAGAAGAAGAGGAAGGAGGGTGAGGAAGGAGAGGAAGAGAAGGAGGAGGAAGAAGAGGAAGAGTAGGAAGAGGAGAGGAAGAAAAGAAAGAGGCGGGAGAAAAGGAAGAAGAAGAAGAAGAAGAAGAAGAAGAAGAAGAAGAAGAAGAAGAGGGTGTGTGAGTTACTAACCACTACACCTGTTAGAAACCAACTGTCTGTCATTCCCCTCTGGAAACAGGTGTGTGTGTGTGTGTGTGTGTGTGTGTGTGTGTGTGTGTGCGTGTGTGTGTGCGTGTGTGTGGGGTGAGGGGTGAGGGTTGCAAGGTGCCCCACCCCCCCCTCGCTCTCTCCCACACACACACACACACAAACAAAATGACCGCACTGGGTCAGTAGGCTACAAGCTGCCAGTCACTGAACAGGCTGCACTGACCAAACATTTCACATTATAACCCCAACATAACAATAACAATATATACAATTAATATTCATAAACAATCAGAATAATCATTTGAAAGCCACAGAGGTTCTCAGGCAAAAAAAATCTGAATTAAATCCAAAAATTACGAGCAAAAAACAGATATCCTAATGAAAAACCCTATAATATTCCTATAATATTCCCATAAGGATTTATATTGTGTCTGTGGTGCTAAATATAGAGATTATAGTGGCCTTATTGCACTTAAATGTATTTTATCTCTTGTGGCATCACTACAACACATGCCTATTCACTACTACTATCCCTATATTCCTTCTCAAATGTATTATTATATTATAGGATTAGGCTACTAGAGCAGGTTTTGGTTCCAGTCTGCCATAATGAAGCTGGATTAACATCCTGTAGTGGGTTTTTTTGGAGGATGATCCAGATAAAGACTCCTGCCTGAACACACCCACCTCCTCTCCTCTCCTCTCCTCCTCCTCTCCTCCTTTCCTCCTCTCCTCTCCTCTGCAGTCTCCAGGCCTGGAAACCGCCTGGAGACACGCAGCCTGGATAATTAGGAAATTAATGACGCCTGGGAATCTTACAATAGCCGACAGGAGGAATACCGACTGGTTTCACTGGTCTGATGCAACAGGAAGACCAGCAGCAGCATATTAACACACTGACGGAGGGAGTGAACAGCGCGTGTGTGTGTGTGTGTGTGTGTGTGTGTGTGTGTAAAATATTAATCCCAGGTGATAATCATACAGCAGATGATGAGAATGTAATAATGATTTTACCTTCATATCGCCTATCACAGTCTGGAAGAGTCCGCCCAGCGCGCTGCACTCTCTCTCCATCACCGTCTCCATTTTCAGCTGTGTGTGTGTGTGTGTGTGTGTGTGTGTGTGTGTGTGTGTGCGTGTGTGTGTGTGAATGAGAAACTAAATCAGACTGGGCTTTTGTAGTCCATAAATGAAGGTTTTAAAAAAGCAGAGCGGACTGGATCAGCAGCAGTTGGCGTCAGTTTCCCTCCGGACAGAAACCAACTGAATTAAATCCCATAGTCCCGGACGGAGAGGCGTCATGGTCCTGGTCCTGGTCCTGGTCCTGGTCTCGGCAGGTTCACTGTGGCTCTACATGCTCCGCTCCGCTCGGTCTGAACTTTACCAGGCAGCAGCTTCAGTCAGCCAGCGAGGACTGGAGAGACACGCGGGGGCGCGCCTGTGCACCGAGAACGCGCGTCTGCGTGGCCCCGCCTTGGGCTGCTGGGGCTTTATTATGGGAAGAGAGAGGCTGTGGTGATACTGGGAGACAAGGGGAGATGATGTATGGGGAATGAAATACAATAAAATAAACGGAAACTATGAGAAAATGTGAGATAAAATAAAATAAAACAAAATTAAATAGAAATATTGTCATATATAATAATAATAAATATATAAATAAATAATAAAATAAATAAATAATTTGTAAAAAAAAAAAAAAAAAAATTACAAAATCTAATAAACAAATAAATTGATTAAATTAACATATTGTCACTGTAAAATAGTATCTCACATATCAAGTAAAAAGTGATTTTTTTCTAGAGATCAATTATATTCAGTCACGGTGCCTTTGAAGGACCGACATACTGAACAGCAAACTTAGGCTAATGTTTTCTTTTGTTTTCCAAAATGTATACACAGTGTGTTGGAACTGAATTATCCTGACATAAAGTTAAGATTAAATTGAATAAAATCAAAATGTCACTGTAAAATAGCATCTCCTGTATTTTAGGATTTCTCTGCAGGGATCAGTTCAGGAGTTTTACAGTTTCACGACATTTTATGATAACAGGCTTCAGTGAAACCTAACAACTGTCATCCTAAAACATTCTCTCACTGATGTATTCAATTTTAGGGGTGAAATGGTAGAAATTAAACTGTTCATTTATAAATTCTGCTATTGTTTTTGTTGGGCGACTCCCTAGAAAGCCCCTCATGACCCCTGGCAGTCCCCGGACCGCACTTTGGGAACCATCACTGGACACCATGAAGAGGCGAAGAGGCTGAAGTGTCTCAACTCTCCACACTGACCAACAGGAACACGTTAAACAAGTTATTTAAGGCTACAGCGCCGCCTGGTGGGACTTTACTGAACTGAGTGGTGGAATACAAAACTTTAGCTGCAATGTTCTCCAAAAAGTTGAGGATAATAATGAATGAAAAAGAAAACGGAGGAGGAGAAGAAGAAGGAGGAGAAGATGAAGGAGGAGACAAAGGAAAAGAAGTAGAATAAGAAGAAGAAGGAAGGGAATAAGAAAGATGAGGAGAAAGAGAAGAAGAAAAATAATGATAAGGAGAAGGAAAAGGAGAACAAGGAGTAGAAGAAGGAGGGTGAAGGAGAAGAAGAGGGAGAAGGAGAAGAAGAGGAAGGAGAGGGAGAAGAAGAGGAAGGAGAGGGAGAAGAAGAAGAAGAAGGGGGATGAGTAGAACAAGAAGAAGAAGAAGAAGATAGAGAAGAGGAAGAAATAATATTGATAATATTCAGTATTGTCGCTACATGACACAAGTCAGTGGAAACACCTGAAGTCCATTTTCCCATGATGCTCTGGGCCGAAGTCTCCATTTCATTTTGGGATCAGATCTAAATTCAGTAGGATGTTTATTCTGCTGTGAGCTGACACCATGAATCAACACAACATGTATTTAGTAGAGGACTTGGATGATTCTGCTTGTCTGCATCACTCAGATCATTTGTCTCTCAGCCTCCTCATCAGTGTTTCCCTCATCTAATAATTCTGTCTCTGAGGTCAAGTCTCCGTAAGCTTCATGAGTCTTGAGCGACACCTGGTGGTCAGACTGTGGAAGTGCGTCACTGCTCATCTGTTGGGAAAACATCACTCTACATCTGACAGAAACTCAGCTTGTTTGACTGTTTTCAGATTGTTGTTAATGAGTAATATTGCTGTTAGTGTCACTGACAGAGGTGTGACCAAGTCAACTTTGCTCGAGTCCCAAGTCAGTCTCAAAGTCTTGAGGCACAAGTCTCAACTCCCAAGTCTAAATGTAGATTACCAAGTCAAGTCCATGTCATTAATGTCAAGTCTCAAGTCTAAATGTAGAACAGCAAGTCAAGTCAGAACAAATCAAGAGTCCAGTATCAATTTAATATCTTAAAGAAAACTAAATATCTAGGACTTTTAAATGCAATATGGTTTTAATAGGATAAAAACTTGGTAAGAGCATCATGAGTTTGATTTCTATAATCAGTTTCAACTTCAATAAATTCAATCATTCCATACAAATTCAGAAAACAGAATTTAAATTCAGTCGTCCGCTGGAACAAATCTCATCACTTTCAATCTAAGTCATTTACACAAACACAAGATCTCAAGTCAAGACTTTAGAAACCTTTTCAAGTCGTCAAAGTACAAGTCAGAGTCAAGTCCCAAGTCACCAGAACCCAAGTCAAGTCAAGTCTCAAGTCTCATTTACTCTTTGGGTGATTTTTGTTTTGTGCTTTTTCTTATGATTATCAAATAATAGTAGAGCACACACCCAAAGAGGTGCAGACTACTGGCAATGATAAACTATATTTAAAAAAATAGTTGCACACTTGTCATTATATTTGCTGTCCCATATTTTAGGCATTAAAATTTCCTTTATTTATGTTATGAAGAATGTTTAATGAAGAATACAAAAAAATATAAGCTAAATAAAAATAAATAAAATGTTATTGTGTTTGAGTGGTTAAATTTAAAGTTATTGCATTTTTTTTAACATCCATCCTTTTTTCCAGTCAGTTTCAGTCTAAGTCCAGGAAACACAGCTGGACTTGGTCCTGATTGGCTCCCTCACTAAAAGAATGACTGAAATCCGTCCAATCAGGGTCCAGTTTGCAGCATCTGAACTGGAAAGCCTCCAGCAGGTTTACCTCATTTGAATTAGAGGAGCCGCTGCTGTCGGCCAATCAGGAGCCAGTATTGTGACGACTCGGTCTTCACGTTCATTCAGTTTAACTTTGAACTAAACTACATTTATCTGCAGAACATCATGAAGAACTTTAATCTGATCCTGAGACAGAGGAGAGCTGGAAACAAAACCATGAAAAATCAATCATATGGAACCTTTAAAGCAGCTGATTTCACTGATTTAGCAAAACTTCAGGCAGAGAGGAGGAAGTCAGCGGTGAAATCAGCTGCTGAGTGTTTTAGTGTTTGTTTGGTTGGAGAGAAAACCTGCAGACCTCTGGCCCTAAAATGAAGGTTGTTTTTTTTTTTGTTGTTTTTTTAGCTGCGATCAGCTGGTGAAGCTGGCCGAGCTTCAGAGACTCAGCAGTGTCGTTTTAACCACAGAGACTGGCTGCTTAATGACAGGGAGCCTGGAGCGCACACACACACTCACACACACACACACACACACACACACACACACACACACACAACCGATACAGAAAAGCAGCAGTGTGTGTCATTATCTCGCCCCAACAGGAGAAGACCAATCTAATAACAGCTATCAGAGAGAGGAGGACAGAGAGAAGTGAGGGAGAGAGACTACCAGAAAGACAGAGAGAGAGAGAGAGAGAGAAGAAAGAAAGAAAAGGGGGATAGAGAAACAGGGAGAAAGAAGAGAAAGAGAAGTGTGAAGAAAGCGAGAGGAGTTAGCACATCAGCATTCATATCTCCCAAACTCCAGTTTTGGTGATTTTCATGTTTTAAATTCAGTTGAAGAATGACATGGTTCTCTACAAACCTTCCAACTCTCAAAACTCTCTTAAACCCTTTCAGACCCCAGTGGATCATTTCAAAAACACACCGCGGTCCAGTGGAAAACCACCGCTGGTCTTCTTAGTTCCTGACAAGTTGGAGATCAGAGGTTTCAGCAGCAACATGTTGGATAAAGAAGCTAACATGAACACAGAAATACAAATTTTGTGCTTACATGTCGCTGATTTCTTTCTAACGTTTTCACATTCGCACAGGTTTTAAACTCATCATGGTAAAAACAACAGATCAGATAATAATCACTGGTTTTATAAAAATTTGGAGGTGCAACATCGTGACGTCAAGGCAGGTTTTATTTGTATGATGTCAGAGTATGAATCTATGCTTAAAGGTGCTGCATGTAGCATGAATAGCATGAATCATGTATGTAGCATGAATCATTGTCAAATTAATCATGATACCTTGGTCTAATGACTGTAAACCAATGGAGCTGATTGTTCTCCTCTATCTCACTCCAGTAGTATTGTCAGTTCTAGTGTTTCTCCACATTAAGACTACATTTCCCATCAGCCCCGTTGCTTCCTGCCCCCCCTCCTCCCCCTCCCTGAAGAGGATCAACATGTTGGAAGTGATTTCTCCATCTTCCTTTCCCTCCTTCCACCATCTGCTGCCAGAAACTCTTTCAGCTTTAGCTCCGTTTGCTCTGGAAGAACAGAACCTCTTCCTGTTTTGTGCCGTAAAGCGATCCAGCAGATTTCCCTCCAGATCCACCAGGTGGAGAATATATGACAGTTGAATATTCCCTTGGGCATAAAAAAGTATATCTCATCATTCATGCCATTGTCATGCTGGATTAGTTAAATATTAAATATTGATGTTGCCAATGCAGCCGTTCTCTTTGCAGGCCAAACTCTTTGTAAGCCGTGACTCATTCATTAGACAGATGTGGTGTCAAGCTGCCTGGTTGTGAAGCCTCTGTTACTCTGACTGCTTTAAAGTCAACAATTTTACTTTGACTCAAGTACGTTTTTCCTGCAGTTTTGTCCTTCAGTCCATTTTAAATCCATCCATCACAGAACAGATTGTGTCTCTCCATCAGCGACAGAAACTGGATCAAAGTAAACTGACAAACTGTGGATCCATTCACAGTGAGAAGAGGAATCTGACTTTACTTTGTTTCTGCACTTTATTTTGTCATTTCTAATGTTTCCGGTTAAAAGAATCTAGTTTGAACTCTGACCTCTCTCCTGTTAGAATCACATGGAAAAGATCACAGCTAACAACACTCTCTGTTCTAAAGAGGAACTCAGGAACTTTTACTCTGAGGACATTTTAAATCACACACTTTTTACTTTTACTGAAGGAGATTTCTACACCAGTACCTTTACTGAAGTAAAATATCAGCAAAGTAACAGTACTTCTAGAGGAGTAGGAGGCTTTTAAAGCCCCGCTGCTCTCTGTTTGTTTAGTGGACAGGTGACAGGTGTGTTTTGAGCACCATTGACTCCCATTAAGTCTGTTTGGATGCTGTGGTTTCCTGGCGCTGGAAGCATGAGACTGAGAGGAAATCTGTTACGGGCAGAAGAAGATGGGATGTTTCCTCATGATTTCATTATCTGCATCAGGGTTTATATATATATATTATTTGTTTTGTTATTTATGAGTTTTGTTGTTTTTTTGTCATTTGGTGTCTATTTCTCATCTTGATTTTTTCCTCTTTAGTGAAAGAGAAGTGATATGAGATGTCACTTCTTTGTATTAGAGTTTATATATGTTTATATATGTATATATATATATATATATATATATATATATATACTGTATATATCTATATATAGATATATATATACATTTTTTTCATTATTATATTTATATTTAATTTATTTATATAAGTGTTCTACCATTTGCATGTATGTGCAAATCAGTGTTATTGATTTTTAAAGGTTTCAATTTTTATTTTTTATTTCAGTTTAGTTTTAGTTTGTTTTCAATGTGTTGGTAGGTTCCAGCACAGTCCCTCTATTCTCACTAAATTATGAAATTTACATAATCCATTAAGCAAAGCAATTAACCCCTAAATGCTCCAGTGAAGCTTCTTACTGGCCAACAGCAGGAGACTGAGGCTTTACTGGGCAGCTCCCAGTAGTGAATGTGTGTAATCTAATGACTGAGAAATAAGACCGAGTGTGTTTTGTAAACCTTCTCAGGAAAAAGAATGGTTTAAAAAAATCCCTGTACAAGAACACATGTGCACATCATTCATTTTACTGGTTCCATGACAATGTTAGACGCACAAAAATTACATTACATTAATTTGCCATATTACCTCATTAGAAAGATGTGGCATAATGTGCAGTAATGACAAATAAACACATCATAAGACATCGACTAGATATTTTGTTGCAGCTTAACTATGAGTTATGTTAATCATGGTGCTAGCATAAGAATACACTGGCATAGATCCACATTCAATTCACTCTTTAATGAGGAGACTATACATATATATATATAGTTATATATTTATAACTCTCTCAATATATATATATATATATATACATATATATATATATATATATATATATATATATATATACATATATAACTACAGAAAAACATGATGTTATGTTAACAAACGACAAAACTAAATGCTCCATAGGTCTTTTCTTTGTCTGTTCAGTCATGGTGGCTATCACTGCTCATGCTAACTACCCAGTTCTTCTTCTTCTGTTTATTCCAAACAAACCTGAAACGTAAAACGCATCACTTCCTGTGTGGCAGAGGATTTTTCCCAGTAAAGAGACATCCCAGACACCCGACGTCTCGAATGCAGATTGAAGTTTTAGTTACAAGCATTTCTTGGAGGTAGAGCTGTTCTGGAGGCAGAAATAATCTGATTGGTAATCTGAGTGGGCGGAGCCAAAGAACCACAGTTTTTCTGGCTAAGTAACATTAGACTGAAGCTCAGTGAAAAAGACAAGAGGTAAGAGAGGAAGAAGCTAATATTATGAAGCCTAGCGCTCTGCTGCTAACTGAAAAAATACAATCTATCATACTAAGTTATCTAGGTTAGCTAGTTAGCTAGCTGACCTTCAAGTTCAAACTAGCCATACTAGCCTATAGCTGTCTAGGTAAGCTAGTTAGCTAGCTGCTAACCTTCAACATCATGAATGAATGAAAAAATAAAGTAATTGCCATTTATATCTTTATATTTTGACCGAGGAGCAGAGTTCCTTTTGCCATTCAAGTTTGCCATTATGCTAACTAACAGTTAAAAACGAAAGTTTGCCAGCTAACTCTGGTAACTTTGCGGGTTAGCTAGCGGTTTGGTTCTTTGGCTCCGCCCTTTGAGGTTTAACTCAGTCAGATTATTTCTGCGTCCTGAGCAGCAGCAATCTGTTCAGAAAAGCTTTCATGAACTGCTATAGGTTGAATCACTGCTGTGTTATATCAGTCAGCGATAGACAGAAGCAGCACAGACATATTTATATGTTGTGGATTATTACTAAAATCCATCTCTGCTCATTAGCATCACCCAGTACACTGCCCTCCTGATAAGAAAAAAACATTGACCAGGATGTAAATTCTCACTTTTCTCTTTCCAACCCCAGTTCTGCCTGTCTGCTGTGTTTCCTCTCTGCCCGTCATGTAAAGACTCTACACTGATGCTCTTTGGTCGCCTGTAATCCCTTACAGTTTGCTATCAACAGGTTAGCAAATTAAATCCCCCAAGGATCCTATTGGTGTCAACTAGCATGAAAGATGAAGGCTGATAATTGACACTAGTATTTCAGACAGTAATTCACACCAACTCTGAGAAGGAGGAAGGAAAGAAGGCAGGAAGTATAACTCGAGGATGGAGGAAGAGAGGAAAGAAGGAAGTATAAAGAAGAGGGAGGAAGGAAGATTAACTCTGAGATGGAGGAAGGAAGCTGGAAGGGAACAGGGACAGAGGGAAGGAAGGAAGATAGGAAGGAAGCGAGAGTACAAGTAGGGAAGGAAGGAAGGAAATAAAGAATTTCTCGGACTCCTCTGAGGCTCCATTAGCTGAGCTTGAGGCCAAGGCAGAGGGCCAACTCGTTCTTCTGGATCTTTCCGTCTCTGTTGATGTCGCAGTGGCCCAGCAGGGCTTTCCTGAACTTGTCCAGGTCTGTTCCACTGATGCTGGGCTGTGGGTGATGGGTGGGGGGGGGGGGGGGGGGGGATTGGGGGTCAGGATCAAAGGGATCAGAGGGAGCAGAGGTCAAGTCCTGCCGAGCCTCAGGTGGGTCAAAATGTCTCCCGAAGGACGGAAGGGGAAGATGTAAGGGGGAACCTGACTGTTAGGACAAACCTGATCTCACACAAACACGTGAAATGAACTCGACTTGTTAACACCAAATTACGTGTTGGTGACACGTAAAGTGTTAAAACTCTGGAAGTAGTGTCACAGTGAAGTAGGAAAGTAACGTGTGTATATATATGAGGAAAGTCCGGGTGTTGTGGTCGGGTGGCGGGTGGGAGGACGAGTCTGAGTTCAATGCCGGAGACCCGAGTTCAAAGGAAATTTCTACTATGAGTCAAATTTTAACCAAGTTGTTTTAGTTTAGATGGCTGAGCGAAACCGTTAGCCAAGCTTTAGCTGAAAATGTCTAATTCCTGTTATTGTCACAGAATCCAGTTTGTGGTGGAGGAATGTCATTTTCACATAATTTGTCTCCACAAAAGGTAAATCTGTGTTTCAGAGTTTCTGCTCATTTCATGACTTTTTATGAGATCATGTTGATTTTAACGTTACGGACTTTAACGTTACAAAACTACATTTAAACCCACTTTTAAACACACTATTAAACCTTTGTCAGTGTGTTGGCACTGAATGTAAAATATGTAAAAGTCGACATCATGACAGGTTAACAGTTTTTACCTTGACCAGCTCCATCATATCCTTCACAAATCCATCCACCTCAGGGCCCTCCAACGCTCCTGTTTTACTCTACACACACACACACACACACACACGCACACACACACACAGCATAAGAGTCCTGTTTCAAAATGGTTTTCAGTCGTCGCTTTGAAACAAATGGAGGTGAAGGCACAGATGAAGATAGTTCGGGTAAATTAGATGACAAAAATGATCCATTACTTGCAGGTGGAAGAGACCTGTTAGACACACACACACACACACACACCATCTTCCATGGGTATAGATCAAATGTTATGAATTACATACAGTACATACATACATAGAATACAATACAACTTTATTGTCCAGCCAAGGCAGATGATTTTCCTGCCTTGGCTGGACAATAAAGTTCTATTCTATTCTATTCTATTCTATTCTATTCTATTCTATACACCTGGATGAACAGATTCAGGTTAGTCAGGTTGTGTCTAATCTAATTTTTTTTTTTTTAAGACAGGCCTAAAAACCTTTTTATTCAGGAAGACTTTTTCGTGTTAACTTTTGTTAGCGATCTTTTTAATTTTTTTAATTTTTTTTTAATTTTTATGTTTTTAACTCTGTAGCACTTTGAGATTCACTATGAATGAAAAGTGCAATACAAATAAAATGCATTATTATTATTATTATTAATCAGACGAGCTCTGAACTGATCGCTCTTTACATTTCATCCACTGCCCAGATAAAAATGCATCTTTCCTGATAATCAAATTAAAGTATTCACTCTGTGTGTGTGTGTGTGTGTGTGTGTGTATGTTCCTGTGTGTAATGCATGCAGATCAGTACATGGAGTATTCAGATACTGTAGAAAACCTCCTCATGGTTGAGGACTAGCTGGGAAAACCACAATAGCCCTTGAGCTAATGAGGAGTTTATTCATATTTAGAACAGGCTCGGCCAAACAAACGGCTTCCTGCTGCAGGGAATGAAAACCTCCATCTGAGTCTGTTCTCATCATCTGATCTGTTTCTCAGACCAGCTGCGTCTGCTCACCATCGTGCAAATCCTGCGTTCGTTTGTTCTGTCTTTGCCTAGCAGGTCTGCTATTATGTTGCACACTCTACTAATGCTACTTAACATGCTCTAGTGTTGGCATTGTCAGATTCGTATGCTAATATAAACCACATTTGCTATATATTCTTATTTATATTCTATTTTTCTGTTCATATTATATTGTTTATTTGCTGTATTCATATTTTTATTGCTGCAATGACCCAATTTCCTCACAGGGATCATTTATAGTTTCATGTTATCAGTCTTATGTTATCAGTGTTACAAGCCCTGTTGCAGCTGAACGTGTGTTGGATGGTAAAGTCGGATGTAAACACTAACCGTTACGTTGAGCTTTACGTTAATTTGACTCTAATCTCATGTAGCCACACCTGCGGCTCAAACGGAGGTCTGGAGAAATCGTCTTCATAAAACGTGTGCTAACGAGACGGAGGCAACGGCGGCATTGATTGGCTGTGAGTTTGAAATAGGATTCCTGCACAAGAAATGGCACTTCGACTTTGACTTGTTTTTCTGCCCACGTAGAACAAGTTTGCATCGCTAGCTTAGCTTCAACGCTAGCTACTTCAACAAAAAAATTCAAGTTAATATACAAACTCTTTGGGTGAATTAAACAAGCGTGAAAAAAACGGTTGACAATTTTGTGGGGGGTAATATCAGCACTGCATCGTTTAAATCTTGTCTTTGTGAAGTTTTGTTTCGCTTGCTACCTAACTGTAACTTCCTTGTTGCTATGACAGTAAACAAGAGCAGCAGTTCCAGGCTCCGCCCACAGCAAAATTTGATTGGCTTGAATTGTGACTTTTCTAACCAACTGTTGGGTTTAAATTTCACCAGACTGTGTCTTTGTTTAGCTGCACCATGGAGACTTATACATCTTACATCTCAACTAGCAGAGCTAAAGGGAAAACTAACCAAAACATTGTCACAGACATTGTTTTCAGCTTCTGTGGCCTGTAACATGTGAGCTAAAATAAATTTCTCCTGCTCCAGTTAACAGTAACCCAAGTTAATAGCCTATTAACCACTTACACAAGAAAGATAAGCCTAGCTAATTTGAAAGATAATTCAAATTATTTTTCAAACTGGGCCTTACTTTCCTAGTTTGTGCCTTCATGCCAATCAATTCTGATCAAAATTTTTGTCAATTACTTCGCTTTAGTCTGAAGACTGTTTCTGTCTCTGCAACATTTATCATCCAATCATTTCAGGACACAAATCAGATTTTGCTCAAATTGTGATCCAATGAGCCAGACCGCATCCTGAGGTGCAACGCATCCATCCAGCAGTGTGATTAGATGATAAAAAAAAATAAAAATGTAACCACAGCCTCTCCCTTTCTGTCTCTATCTCTTCAAAGTTAGAGCTTATAAGGAAAAGCTTGGTTTCTGTCTTCTCTCTCTTTCTCTCTGTGACTCTTTTCTTCCTCTCTCTCTCCCTCTCTCTCTCTCTCTATGCACAAGAAAACTCATCTTCAAGGTGAATAAGGGAAGATCTATGGGCGTACAAACAAGAGATCATTAAAGTTGATTAATAAAACTTGAACTTACCACATCGTAATGAGCGAATATCTTCTCAAAGTCCCTCTTTCTGTCCTCTAGACTGCAAGCCTGAGACATGAACACAACAGTTAGCAGGTAGAATGAAGCATTGAGTGTGTACCATTAAATATAAACTGAGTGCAGATATTAGGACCATCGGCTCTTTCCATGAAACAGCCTGAATTCCAGTGGAATCAATGATATTCCTTATTGAATCCACTTTAGTCATAAAAGGAACGGACATCACAGACATTTTTCATATGCTTTTTTTCCCTGAGCAAATATTTCAACTGATGATTCAAAATGTAAATTTAAAGACATCTCAACAAACTCAAATCTTCAAACTCACGTCCATCTTAAACTTCAGTAAGAAGTTTTCTTTCAGGGCCAAGATTCTGGAGACAAAGATTGTAAAGAGATTGTAAAACAAGATACCTGCCATTTGAAAAAATAAATAACGAAAGAAATCATTGTTGCATGAAAGTAAAGCAGATTACTGGTCACTCAAAAAAGTTAGGTATTATCTTATGACATTTTCATATGCTATAGTCATGCTTTTGAGGATAGCATCATCTTTGTTTTTAAAATATTGACTTGTGAAATTCAAATGGCAATAAGGTCTGATCCATAAATGTTTAAAAATGTAGTTTCCTCTTCCTGTTTCCATGCCATAGATCACCAGTACCTGGCCAGGTCATTTAAATCCAGTCTGCCGTCCTTATTTTTGTCAAACATCTTCATCTACAGGGGAAAAAAATCAGAATTAAATGTATTCTCTGTCACAAACACCTGTCAGCAGTGCTAACATTAGGACAGGGTAACAAAAAGTCAAAATATAGTTTTGGTTCACATCAATCTAAAAACCTATGAAGCAGGATGAGTGTTTTACCCTGCTAGGAAGGGTTCAATGTATACTTTGCAGATTGTAGTTTTAGTTTTAAAAACATTTCTCAGAGCTGCTCTGGAGGCAGAAATTATTTCATTGGTTGAGTTAAACCTCAGTGGGCGGAGCCAAAGAACCACAATTTTTCTTGCTAAGTAACATTAGACTGAAGCTCAGTGAAAAAGACAAGAGGTAAGAGAGGAGGAAGCTAATATTATGAAGCCTAGCGCTCTGCTGCTAACTGAAAAAATACAATCTATCATACTAAGTTATCTAGGTTAGCTAGTTAGCTAGCTGACCTTCAAGTTCAAACTAGTCATACTAGCCTATAGCTAGCTAGGTAAGCTAGTTAGCTAGCTGCTAACCTTCAACATCATGATGCCATGGGCATGAAAGAATGAAGAAAGTTCAAATTTTTATTTGTATTAGGCTATTTGTATCTTATTTTGCATTCATATTTTGACCAGAGTTCCTCCTTTGAGATTCAAGTCAGCCAGTTGGCTAACTTGTGCTCAGAAAAACGTCTTTGGCTCCGCCCACTGAGGTTTAACTCAGCCAATGAGATTATTTCTGCCTCTGAGAAATGTCTGTATTACTAAAACTACAATCTGCGTATACTATTTCCTCCACTACCGCTAAACACCCTGTCCATGATAAGTTTCCTTTCCAGACGCTGGACAGAGTGATGCTAATCCAACAGGACGTTCAGTTTGACTACATTGAATTTGTCGGTTCAGTATCTCTGCAGTCGTTCTCAAGACGTCGCTCTGATTCCACCCGGCCTGCTCAAATCTGCTCTATCTGCAATCTATCTGACATCCAGGGCCAAATCCATTCAGCCGCTGCTTACACTCCACTTAACTACAACTGACACTGTGTTGGAACTTGGCCAACAGTGATTGACATCTGTGGGGAAGCTCTGATTGGACAATGAGGTGGAGGAGGCGGGTCTTTCTAATAAGGTTCCCCAAAGAGGATCATTCAAGAAAAGACTGAAGTAGAATAATGAGCTATAGGGGATAGAGGAGACCAATCAACTCCACCATGCTCTCATTTGTTTATGGAAATTATACCATGGTATCACCGTTAATTTGACAATGATATATTAATGTTTAAAAATGCACAATAAGATCACATTGCTGAAGTAGGTGATTACAATTATCACTTCTGATGTAATTAGATCACATGTAATCCTGTTACTTGTGATCATTTACCTCATAATGATTACACATCAATTACAGATACCATTTTTCCGATATTTAGATTACATGTAGTTGTGTGGCTGCTTGTTACCATGGTGTCGGTGTACTCCTCTAGTTTCTCAGTGGTGATGGACTTCCTGTGTTGGAGGAACAGGTCCTGAAGGAAGCCCTGAGGGGACAAACAGGACACAACACACCTATGACCTATAACTGCCCAGGGGGGTTTTCATGGAATAGATAAGAATGGCGTTGACGTGGGGAAAAAGGCTGCGCCTACGAACTGCAAAATCCTATTCAATTTCTATGAGCAAAACAATAAATAATTGATGTGAAACGTATATGGTGTAAATAATTTGTCGTTTCACGGTTGTCAAACAGCAGCAGGATCATACTTTTTTTTTCTTTAAGTCTCAAAATGCTAACATGACTCCTCTCTTTTGCACGTTTGCTGGCTTTTTAGCATTTTGTGAGTTCCAGATAATTAAATTATAATGATCATGCAGTTGATTGACAGCCGTGAAAAGGTTATGAGCAATTAACAACACCACAAACATTTCACATGAATTATTAAAGCACAGAAAAAGCAAACTCAGAATTTTTTTTGTTTTGCTCATAGAAATTGAGCGGCGCACATCTCTTGTCCCACACTTTGTGGGCGTGGCCTATTTGAAATGTCTCAGCATTCTTATCTATACATGCAAACAGAACACAAAATTGTTGTTTTGTAACCTTAACGAGGCTCTCAGAGATACAGCAGCTTGGTAAAAAAAAGTATTTTCCTCCCCAAATGCCTTAATCAGGTTCCACAGTGTATGACTGGATTGAAATTGACGACAGCTCAGTGGTTGTGATGTAATCTCACACGATTTCTGAAAACTAGAATTCTACTTGTGCGAATAGATCCAGTAGATTATCATATAACTGAGAAAAGTAATGTACACTCAATGATGCTTGAGCTAGCTTGACTTCCCAATGTTTGTTTTTTCCAGTGCAGAAAACATCTTGCACACATACAAGCTGTTTG
Organism: Centroberyx gerrardi; assembly: GCF_048128805.1. NCBI lineage: Eukaryota > Metazoa > Chordata > Actinopteri > Beryciformes > Berycidae > Centroberyx > Centroberyx gerrardi. The sequence goes on along the minus strand of NC_136015.1, from coordinate 25,420,529 downwards.
TAATAAGCAGCCAATTGCTAAACCGTATCTGTCTGTAACGGCCTGATTCAAAACCTGTGTGTGTGTTTCTGTACCAAAGCTACAAGGAATACTTTTGGAAAGCAAAAAATGGTAATGGGAATAACAACAACCATATGTACAACGACACAACACAAAGCTTCTTTTTGACAAGGACTGAGAGATGAGGTGTGACCAAGTCAACTTTGCTCGAGTCCCAAGTCAGTCTCAAGTCAAGTCCCAAGTCTAAATGTAGATTACCAAGTCAAGTCCAAGTCAAGTCCATGTCATTAATGTCAAGTCTCAAGTCTAAATGTAGAACAGCAAGTCAAGTCAGAACAAATCAAGAGTCCAGTATCAATTTAATATCTTAAAGAAAACTAAATATCTAGGACTTTTCAATGCAATATGGTTTTAATAGGATAAAAACTTGGTAAGAGCATCATGAGTTTGATTTCTATAATCAGTTTCAACTTCAATAAATTCAATCATTCCATACAAATTCAGAAAACAGAATTTAAATTCAGTCGTCCGCTGGAACAAATCTCATCACTTTCAATCTAAGTCATTTACACAAACACAAGATCTCAAGTCAAGACTTTAGAAACCTTTTCAAGTCATCAAAGTACAAGTCAGAGTCAAGTCCCAAGTCACCAGAACCCAAGTCAAGTCAAGTCTCAAGTCTTCTCTTCATGCATCAAGTCAAGACTCAAGCAATTAAAACTGTGACTCCAAGTCATGTGACTCGAGTCCCTGAGAAATGTAGAAATCATATTGTACTGTAAAAAATACAAATAGAAAAAAAAGTGTAACAGCCAAATAGCCATAAGAAATAAAAACAGTTTGACTTGTTCAGTGTTTTTATATGAACACACATCAGAAGCTCAGCAGTACCTTGAGCTCTGCAGCGGAGATGAAGCCGCTGCTGTCAGTGTCGTAGTTTCTCCAGATCTGCGCACAAGGACACACCCACCGATCACTGAATATTCCCCCAGTCTACAGTAATAAATCTGCAGGACCAATCAATAATGAATACTGAATCTATACATGAAGAGTTTTATCCACTGTTAAAAAAGTGACACCGGCCATTACAAAATGATTAAATGAAAACAAATGACGGTTCTTTTTAAAGTAGGCAATTTCGCATGTTGGCAGCCCCAGTTAGCCGACAGGTACCTGCTGAAAAATTTGAACTTCAATACCCAGAAATCCTGTAAGGTGAGGTCAGTAAACTGCACACAGCACACTCATCTTAACCAGCTTGTATAGTACTTTTATATTGTATGTGTATTTTTTTTTATAGTTTTCTGCCAAATCTAAAGGTTAAAGGAGAGAATGCTTCTTCAACCCCTAACACACACACACACACACACACACACACACACACACACACACACACACACACACACACACAGTCGTCCTCCCTTCACCTCTCTATCGTTGACCTTTGACCCTCACCCTCATGAACTCCACACTGTTGTCCAATGGCGTCTCTCGGCGGAACAGAAGCAGGAAGTTCTCCTCCTCAGGCAGCATCATGGTGGCCAGCTGGACCAGCACAAATCAAAGATGGTGAAAAAAAAGAGAGGATTTCAATCCATCCATGCCAGACTACAGAAACATGTCAGTTCTAATGGAAAATATTGCACATACTCACATATACCACAACGAAACCAAACCCTTTAATTTTATCCCTGAAATGTCCTTAATTTCTCATTAATTAATCGTTAAAAATAACATAAAAAGTAAGGTTAGTATCATGGGTTTATAAGGGATTTATGGGTTGATTCACAGAGACACTAGAAATTAAGGGATTTTCCATGCCTTTTATGCAGGTTTACAGGTTATTAATGAGTTATTAATGGAAAGTTCCTGTCTCCCTGAATTTTACATTAAATTAGAAAGTAAGGAGTCAAAAATTAAGAGTATTTAAGTGCGTTTTGAAGGGATCTCCTCCATTAATAACTCCCTTGATTAATTTTAAGAGGATTTTGCATGAATTAAGGGGTGAATTAATGCAAATGTAAAGTTATTTTAAGGGATTATTGGTTCATAGATTACCTACAAGGCAATGAGACAGAAAAAGAGATTGACAGTTTTGTACAACATGGATCATAACTGACGTCCAGGATCCCAGATGTCAGTCAGGATAAACGTTGACGCACCTCTTGGATCTGCAGCCGTCCGTCGGCCGTCGTGTCGTAAGCGGACATGAAGCGCTCTCTCACTCCTCTGACGTCGTCCTCACTGATCTCACCCTTCTGAAAACAACATGGACGACTCCAGGGGAATTATGTGACTTTTACACACTGTTAAATAATCACTGGTGACTCTCTCCTCAGTGTGGAACTGACTGGATGATGGATAGTTTACCTTTTAAAGACCCAATCCTAACACAGCTTTACTTACATCAAGGCAAACTTTATTTACATTTCACACAAGGCAAATTCAATGTGCTTCACATGAAACACAAACAATACAAAATGTTTCTAGTAAAATTACATTATAAAAGAAAAGAAAGATAAAAATAGTAAGGATAATAATAAAAAATAGATATGTTCTTTTATCATTTTATAATTTTCTTATTATCAATCTTTACATCAGTTGAAACTACTATAGGTCATAAAGGTTTATGTCCAGCTAAGCTGAGTTTAGGTTCAGCCCCAACTAAAACCCCGGGTTTCCCTCATGTTTTGCCTAAGATGTAGTCAATAAGATAAAGGAGGTGCCTAACATTTTATTTCTTTACCTTCATTCCAAGTTTTTCCAACATGTGTTGAAAGAAGGCGTCAAGCTCCTTTCCTTCGATGTAACCGTTATCTAAAACACAAAAAACCGGCATGAGATCAACTGACCATCAGGTGGGTGGGGGGGGGGGGGGGGGGGGCTGCATCTTAATCAACCAGTTACTAGCTGAAGTACAAGTAAAAGCACTGGTGTAATAATCTAATTTACTGAAGTAAAAGTAAAAGGTGTTTGATTTAAAATGTCCTCAGAGTAAGAGTTCCTGAGTTCCTCTTTAGAAAAGAGAACGTTGTTAGCTGTGATCTTTTCCATGTGATTCTAACAGGAGAGAGGTCAGAGTTCAAACTGGATTCTTTTAACTGAGTACCTACTAAGTAAAGTCAGATTCCTCTTCTCACTAATTTAAAATGTACAAAGTTAAAGTAAAGTTACTCAAGTTGCTTTCAACAAAATCAGACATTTTGTTATATGTATTTTCCATGCATTGCAAAAAGGATGACAGGAGTTAAATACAGAAATATTGTAGAACATGTTTTTATAGACCATGTTGAGCTTTCTAAAAATGTATACAGTATGTTAGTGAAAAATTATGTAATCGTTTTGATTAATGATGAAACAAAAGAGTGGACTGAAATGACTTCACTTCCTTGTTATTCTCCACTGATGTTTGTTTTGCTACTAGCTTCCAACTAGCTAGGAAGGCTAGCAAACTAGCTAGCAACAACCAGGCTAACGTAGCATAAAACAATAATACCATAGCTGGGTGGAGGCTTTTTGGTTAATGTTAACTAATTACTATCTTAAATATTTCTTAGTTAACTCATTTCCTCCACATGCTTTAGCAGGTTTGCCGCAAATGTAATTTACTGTTGACCAGTTTGGTTGTTTGGTTCTACAATGAGATATCCAGCATTAGAAAAATAACACCAGCTGTTACAGTGATTGATACCACAAAATAATAACAAACATTGATACTTTTTAATGGAAAGAAGGTAACTTAACAGACTGGACCCTCTATTTTATTCATGAATGATGGACTTTGTTTTCTTTTTCATCAAAAGTTTTTGTAAAAGAACCTTTACATTTAGCATTTTTAGCATTACAAAAGAACTAATGCAGTTAGGATGCTTTGCCTCTTTAATCTGGAATGGGATTGATCTTTAGTTTTGGAGATAAAACAGTTGGTAAGATAATAGGTAACCTTTAAAGTCATTGATTGACAAAATGGTAAAACTTTTAAAACCTGGATACAGCAACAGATAATGTAATAACTGCTGGATAATATAACAACTTATTAAAATATTTAATAAAATGTCCCTCAAAATGGGTTGAAAATGTAGTAAACCCTGTTAAAGTAATAAATTGCCATATAATGTGATGACATCACATTATTATATTAACCTGCATTTCTTACATCAGGAGTGTAACATTTTAATAGATGATTTAATAACAATGTCTAACAATGTGATAAAGCAGAGAATGTAATAATTATAATTTATTTTTATTATAATTATTACATCATCAGTTAAATGTGTCACCCCTTTTGAAAGTGTAGAGTATTGGTTAATGTAACAATATGACATGTTATTACATTTTCACAAGTTATTACATTATCCATTCAGCCTATACGCTTGAGTTCCTGAATAAGGATTTCGCCAAGTAATATATACATTTTGGGGAAACAAACACTTCTAACATGATATAAAAATATCTATTCAGCAGAGGTCTTACCATCCACGTCAAAATGTTGCCAGATCTGTAAAAAACCTGCAGCGTCCAGATTGTCCAAAGCGCTGTCCATGGTGCTGAAGACGAGTCCCAGAGTCAAGTTGATTATCACAACGAAGTAAGAAAGCTTTATCCAAGATGCAGGCGGCAGAAAGATGTTTTATCCAGCAGAACGAAGAGGTGTGAAGATGTTGCTGCTATTTCACTCTGGAGCTTCCAACTTCAGTAACAGGAGAGAAAAGACTGTTTCAACAGCTTGTATAGGGAGGGACTGAGAGAGAGAGAGAGAGAGAGAGAGAGAGAGAGGGGAAGGGAGGGAGGGAGGGAGAGAGAGGGAGGGAGGGAGGGAGAGAGAGAGAGGGAGAGAGAGAGAGAGAGGGAGAGGGAGAGAGAGAGAGAGGGAGAGAGAGAGAGAGAGAGAGAGGGAGAGGGAGAGAGAGAGAGAGGGAGGGAGGGAGGGAGGGAGGGAGGGAGGGAGAGAAAGAGGTGGGAATGAGAGAGGGAGAGAGAAAAAAGGACAGAGAGAAAGAGAGAATGAGAAAGGAGAGATAGAGAGAGCAAGAGGCAAAAAAGAGCGAGGGATGAAGAGAGAGAGAAAGAAATAGAGCAAAAGAGGGTGGAAAAGAGAGGGAAAGTGAGAGAGAGAATAAGGAAGATAAAGGAGAGAGAAAGAGAGAGAGAGAGCTAGAGACAGGCAAAAAAGGAAAGAGAGAGAGAGAGAGAAAGAAAGAGAGAGACAGAGAGAGAGAAAGAGACTTTGACCAGTAGAACAGTATTTATTTATTGGTATAAACAACAAATACAAGAATATTTGACAGCTAACAATAAAACACTATGTTATTTAACTGAATTAAAACAGTGAAAATTATTTTCCCAATAAAACGAAAACCATCACCATGTATTTTAAATGTAAATCAACACAGTACCTTTCTTTGATAATAAATGATGTGATGTGCCTGTAATAAAATTATAAACCCCAGAGTTTAACTGTATTTAACTCTGATATATAACCCCCATTCATTATATAAACATAACCTAAAAGATGTAAAAATGTTAGTACATATTTACATTGATACATAATACATTGGTAAGTGCAGCAGCACATGATTAATAGAAATAAGGCGTGTGTTAGGGTCAGGATACAGCAGCAACCATCTGAGGCAATGTTGATGGGCAATTTCGCTGTTAATTATGAATCTCAGGTAATATATATTTTTTTATATTAAGTATTTGGCTGCAGATTGGAGTTTTAGTTCTACAAACATTTTTCTGAGGCAGAAATAATCTGATTGGTCGAGTTAAATCTCATAAAATTCCTATGCGGGAAATGTTTCCTGTCTCTGTTGCCTTGATGCCGGTTTATCAGCAGTTTAAGCAAAAATTTCAGTCTTGGAAAGAATGCAAAAAGGCGTACTGACAATAAGACAAATATCCTATATAAGACAAAGTCCCTAAACTTTCTTTTCTTGTCCCCAAATGCAATGTGGGGACACACTGAACAAATACATTTTAATCGTCTCTACTCTTGAAAGAAAATGTTCAATTGAAAATCAAAGAGGGTGTGAGGCAATCTGTTGAAAAAGTTAAAAGTGGCAAAAGTTAAAAGGAAATATGAAAAGTTGAAACTAACTGATGCGTTTCAGCTGGAGTCAGCCTTCATCAGGGCAAACATGAACAACCCAAAACACTTTTCACATTGCCGATGTAAAATAAAGACTTTAAACTTCTGCCATCACAACAGAGCGCCTGGACACTCTTTGGTTTTTAATGTATTCCTGCAGCTCCATTTCTCCAGAGCACATGGACACTGCTGCTACCGAGGAACGCTCCCAAAGCTTTGGTCTTTTCAAGCAGGACAGGAGACTTATTTATTGAAATTACAATATTCACCAGAGACTTTCACTATTTTACCAGCCAACTAGATCTTTAGAGTCAGACCTCCAAAGGGCCGGCTGATAGTTGCCCAACTCACCAGCCACAGCCAAAATTTACCAGCATGTTGTACTTTCCCACTTGTGGAACAGCTATCAAATCTAAATGCCTCAATTTGGACTTATATCGAGTAATGAAATGAATAGTAAAATGAAATGAAAGTAATGAAAACAACTCAAACACATTCTCCCCAGTGCTTTGGACTAATTCAGGGCTTAAAGCAAAAAAACATTCTGCGCCTGAAATGTTCCTGACTTATTGTTCTATAAAAAAAAAATTGCTCTGACTTATTTCTCTATAAAACTATAGTCCAATAACAAGAACAACGAAAACAACTGACACATTTCTGTGCTGAATGAATGAATATTCAACACACAGCATGATTAATCTATAAACCTAGTGCAATAAGGAGAACTGTGGAGGCCCCCAGGGGTCACCTGGTACAAAAAAAAAAAATGATGCGGAAATCAGTCTGCACGGTTTTCTTACAATATACTCCTAAACCGCACCCACGGATCAGTAAACCATGCGCACAGATTTGTAATATCTACGTTGATAACATCAAAGAGGGACTTTTGGGCCTATAGACAGTGAGCCAGAGCCATTACACACAGCTTGGCATACATATAGTGAGCTGTAATAGCCATTAGGCACCTAGACCATATGTGAACCATAACCATTGATTAATCACATCAGTAGGTCTAATTTATGATCCGATGTGTGTTTTGGTGACAATATGAAACCCATTTACTCCCTATAAATCATGCTTGTAGAAAACGCATGTTAATTAAATTTTATATGCAACTCTGTGGGCCGCTGTGGTGTCCCTGTTTGAAGTTATCAATATACATACCGTAAATCCTCTAATATTGGCCCGGGCCTTTATTTACCTCAACTGCAGAGGGTACCAGGCCTTTATTGGAAGCAGGCTTATATTTTAGTACGAAGCCTCCTTGTTTTCTGATCTTGTTGGGGTTCGTTAGGTAGATATTTTTTTGTTACTGCAATGCATTACGATAATTACGGTAATCGACGACGGCACGCTCCAGAGACTTCCGCCGGCCGAGCCGTCTTGTGGCACTTGTACGTTACTACAAACTACAGTTACAAACAGGCACCAGGAGTTTACCGGTATCCACCGCTGTTTGCATGTAAGCTGAAGCTAACTGAAGCTAACTGAAGCTAAGAATAGAATGGAGAGGACAGCGGCGGAGAGAGGAGACGGACACAGTCCAGTCATATACTGGTTTTGACCTAGTCTTGTTTCCTTTGTTTTTTTCCCCGGCCTGTATTTGAGGCCGGCCTTTATTTGTTCGTGTCGACCACGGCCCGGCCATTATCGGAGACCTGGCTTTTAATTGACTACAGGCCACTATTAGAGGATTTACGGTATTACAAATCCGTGTGCACGGTCTACTAATCCGCAGGCATGGTTTAGGACTCCGTGCGCACTGATTACTAATTCGAGGGCACGGTTTGCTAATCCATGCGCACGGTTTACTATTCCGTGCGCATGGAGCCGTGCGCGGTTTACCAATCGGTGCCTGTATGGATTTCCACATCAATTATTTTTTTCTTACCAGGTGACCCCTGGGGAGCTCCGTAGAGAACAGCCAAAGCAATGCCACAATGTTTATGCTTAATGATGATTGTAAATTGTGAAAGACTGGAGCGGCAGCTGTCATGTCGCTCCCGTGTGGTCAGATATCGGAGTGCAGCATAGCGGCGTTGTGTCTGGGATTTATCTCGTGTGGAAAGAGCACTTTCTTTCTGCTGGTTGAGCTCACAGTGCAGAACAAACACCCGGTTCCCTTAATTTGTCCACCAAGTGTCAAACGGTTTCCCGTCTCCACCCGTTTATTCAATCCATACCTATCGCCGTTTGTTTTTTACTCCTCTCTTGGTGACGCGTGTATCTTCACCAGCTTTCATAAACTTTGTTTCCATATTTCAGCTGTGCTACACCACGGAATCGGTGCTACATTGTGATAGAAAGTAGCTTGCTGTTCATTGGATAAAAAAAAAAAGTTGCTCGCATTCCATTGGTAAATGTAAAATATCGCTTTGCTTCGCTGAATATGATTGGATAAAACGCATCAAAAACAAAAACCCACGTGGAGTGAGTTTTTTTTTTTTTTTTTTGTCGAAAATAGTTTGCCGGAAATCCGGCACCTGGCCGGAGGTCTTTAAGCCCTGCTAATTTAGCTTTTTACAGCTGGAAATGGACGTCTGAACAGCCAGAGATCGTCTCCTCAGCAGATAAAACCCATCTGCTCTGTGCTGTTATGGTCCTGTTAGAGCTGTTGACAGAGTGATAATGGAGTTGTGTGACGTCAGCTCGTCCGGGATTCGGGATTCATCTGAAGTCAAGAAACTCCAGAGATAACAGCGTGAAACTCGCCATTTGGTGGAAGCTTAGTAAGTACCATGAGTGCGTACATTTGCCTCGGTGGGAATTGAACAAACAAATTTTAATTGTCTCTACTCTTGACTACACAGATGTAATCGCTCTCCATGACATTCCTCCTTTGACAGCTGGCAGGCATAGAAGGGACCATAAAGCAGGATTGTGGAGCCAAAATGGCCGCCAGTGGAAACAGAATGCTGTCAGTGTGTCAGACCGGAAGGACAGAGTCGTCGCCGGAGTCGTCGTCAGATTTATCTTCAGACCTCAGATCAGCGGCAGCAGGTGGGATCCCTTCCTCCGCCGGGCCGGGATCTGAATCTGCCAGAGATGGAGACCTCACTGGAGAGAGAGAGAGAGAGAGAGAGAGAGAGAGAGAGAGAGATGAAGGCACAAAAGAAAGACAGAACAGGGGAGACAGAGGCAGAGAGAAGGAGAGACAGGAAAAGAAATGAATGCCAGTTAAAGAGCGAATCAGCACTAAATCAGGTTTTTTAAGCCGTAAACACGGTTACACAGCTTCTATATAGTGAATATAGCATTAATCCTGTTCTTAATTTAAACAGTCCTGCATCCGCTCACTTCTAGGGGCAGAAAATGTTGCTGCGCTGCTCTCTATGGGCTGAAACTTTCTGGTCTGTAAGGATACTAAGTGTGTGATCAATCACACTGACAGTTCTTTCATTTTCTTTGCTCCAAACCATAGTGAACTTCAGTCTAAAGCCATTGGTTTTGGTATTGGCCTTCAAAAACCTGTATCGGGGGGCGTCCTGGTGGATCAGTGGTCTAAGGTGCATACCATGTAAATGCGATATCATGGGTTTGAATCTGGCCCAGGACCTTTTGTCGCATGTCATCCCTCTCTCTATCCCAATCTTTCCCGTGTCTCTCTACTGTGTACTGTCCAATAAAGGCAAAATGCCAAATCCGTATCGGTCGAACCCTGCAAAACCACACAGAGCAGATTCAGAATCTACTTTGATTGACAGAATGTGATTGGTCGAACCGTAGGCGGGGAGGGACTTGGTGCGCTCTCTGTCGTCCTCCTTAGTAGCCGGGTTGGTTGAGCTCTTCAGAGACGACCACTGTCTCCCGGCAGCAGGCTGGTCCGCCTCGCAGGGCGAGTCGAACGGACCGCTGTCCCCCGGAAACTCAGCTGGAGGCAGAAGAGGAGAGGGGAGGAAAAACAATTTGTCATTCAAAATCTCTTTCAAGAAACATCTGGACAAGAAAGGAGACCTGAACAAGGTCCTTTCTCCTGCCTTAGGAAAGGAAGTTCTTGTTGGCATTGATTACCCAACTTTACCCACAACTTTTACCCAACAACTCTATCCAATGGAACCAAATTGCAATACAATTGCATGTCAAGTACTGTTTGTCTTTGTGGATTGTGTAATAAGGCCTCTTGTGACGTGTAAAGGGCCTTTTCTTCTTGTCTCAGACGATATATTTTAAAAATGCATAATTTTGCAAGACACTCGCAAAAGACAAGTTGTCTCTTTGATTATACAGAAGAATCCTTGGGGGAAAAAGTTCCTGTAAGCATTAATTACACAAGCCGTCTGTTAGACTAGCCCAAATCCCACACATACTGACACTTAGACATGTCAAATACTGGTTGGGTTTGAAGAATCGTGTAACAAAGCCTCTGGTTTGATGTAATGGACCTTTTCTTCTGGCCTCCAGTCAGATGTAGGGCCAACTGTGTGGGACGTGGAGGCGTCAAATTCGCCCTTGTAAGCATTAATTACACAAGTTGTCACCTGTTTAATTGAGTGTTGTCTTTTCAGCTATGCTCCAGCTCACATGGAGCGCTGAGTCATGCAACTTCATCCTTCAGAAAGAGCATACAAGGCTTTGCAGCTGTGTCACAAATCTCCTAGCAACCACAGCTAGTGCCATGGAGGTCTATGGGAGAATTGGCTGTGTGCAAATAATGAAAACAAAGTCTGCACACAAGGCTCCATTCAATGCTTGTTTAGAGCATTAATGATAAAAAGTGACATAAGTAACTTTCTAAGTAAAAGTGAATGTGTGATGAATGTAGGTTGACACAGTAAACTGTCTTGTCTTTAGCCCTAGTCTCTACTCCAAAACACTCTGAGTTGTAGCTTGAGAAGAGTCAGCTCAGTTAACCTGAACAAACTGTTAGCTAGCTAACTAGCCGGCAAACACACTGATGTTAATGTGAACATGCTAACGCTAGCTGCTACTAGCTACGTTAGCTAGTGTGCTAATCAGATGTGTTAACAACAAGACAGTGATGGTTAGCTGACCAGATACTATGGTTAGCTAGCTAACAAGCTGACATGATCTAAACACTAAATCAATCAGATGGATCAGTGATTTGATCAGTTCCCAGTTAAAAACAAAATTTAGCTGAGGACCTCCAACATGGCCGCTAGAGGATGCATTACGCCACCTAGTAAGCCTTTTATATTTTAGGAATAGCTGGGTGTAATTGAGGCCTTTACTGTCAGGGCACCAAGACTTTGGGATTTCGTGAAATCTTAAGTCGTTTCAAATCAGTGTCATCTTTTAAAATCACAAACCAAATTTTGTAGAGAGGTTTTTCATATGATTTGTTTTATTTTTATGTAGTGGTGGTTTTGGGAGGACACAAGATGATTTCCTGCTCACTGGTCAGTGTTCATGTAGAAGATAACTGCCTTGGGGCAAAGTCAGTAATCAGATCCCCCAGATTTTGGAAGCTAAACTGGCTAAATTTTCTCTTTGAAAAGGACAGTTCATGCATTATTTCATTCTATGCATGATTATAATTTTTATTACTTATTACTACTACTAAAATTATTATTATTATTACATGGAAATATTCAGAGGTGATGACCTATTACATTTAAAAAAAAATCAAAATAAGATTAAAATTGGAAAAAGAAAAAAGATAAACCAAAGTAACATAAAAGAGAAACTACTACTACAAATACGACTACAACTACTACTACCACTACTACTACTATTACTGTTTCTACTATTATAACTGCTACTACTACTACTACTACTGTTTCTACTATTATACTACTACTGTTTCTACTATTATAACGCTACTACTACTACTACTGTTTCTACTATTATAACTACTACTACTACTACTGTTTCTACTATTATAACTGCTACTACTACTACTACTACTACTGTTTCTACTATTATAACTACTACTACTACTACTGTTTCTACTATTATAACTGCTACTACTACTACTACTACTACTACTACTGTTTCTACTATTATAACTACTACTACTACTACTGTTTCTACTATTATAACTGCTACTACTACTACTACTACTACTGTTTCTACTATTATAACTGCTACTACTACTACCACTACTACTACTACTACTGTTTCTACTATTATAACTGCTACTACTACTACCACCACTACTACTATGACTACTGCTGCTACTGGAATAGCTCAGTGCAGAAAACAAGCCACATCCCATTTAGAGGGGTTAAAACCTCAGAGGAAACCAACCGTCCAACGGAGACGGGACTCCTGCAGGGCTGCTGCTGCTCTCTCTCTCCTGCTCAGACGGCGCCCTCTTCAGGCGAGGAGCAGGAAGTGGTCCTTTGGGAGACAAGATGCCTGCTGGAGACTCGGCAGCGTCATCTGACAAGAGACACAGAGGCATGAATAACGTGTCTGAACATGGTGGAGAATCTGTTTCACAATGGCTGCGTACAACAGGAAATAGAAAATGTAGAAAAAGTCAATATAAAACTTACACAGTACAACAGAGTTTCAAACATCTACCTGCTTTTTCCATGAAACAGACTGAGCAGGGGAATCCAGGTGCAAGCTCTGATCCCTTACTGATTTTACATGTGTTTCTAATAATTTTGTGTTTAAACTGTGTCAAAAAAATTACTGCAATGTGTAGCCTTAAAAACTTGGAAAAGAAGACCAGAAGGCAGAGGTTTCTCAAGTCCCAAGTCAGTCTCAAGTCTCAAGTCTAAATGTAGAACAGCAAGTCAAGTCAGAACAAATCAAGAGTCCAGTATCAATTTAATATCTTAAAGAAAACTAAATATCTAGGACTTTTCAATGCAATATGGTTTTAATAGGATAAAAACTTGGTAAGAGCATCATGAGTTTGATTTCTATAATCAGTTTCAACTTCAATAAATTCAATCATTCCATACAAATTCAGAAAACAGAATTTAAATTCAGTCGTCCGCTGGAACAAATCTCATCACTTTCAATCTAAGTCATTTACACAAACACAAGATCTCAAGTCAAGACTTTAGAAACCTTTTCAAGTCATCAAAGTACAAGTCAGAGTCAAGTCCCAAGTCACCAGAACCCAAGTCAAGTCAAGTCTCAAGTCTTCTCTTCATGCATCAAGTCAAGTCTCAAGCAATTCAAATTGTGACTCGAGTCCAAGTCATGTGACTCTGCCCTGCCTACCGAGGCTGTAGGTGGGACCGATGGGACCGGTGGGGCTGAGGGGCCCGGAGCTGCGGGGCCCCAGCGGGGGTTTGGTGCCCTGGGGTGGGGGGGGCTTGGGGCCGACGCTGGGCGGCTTGGACCTGGGAGCCGGCTCTGGTCTGGAGTCATCACCGTCTACCTCTGGCTTGGCTGTGGGGAAAAACTAGTTAGTCCTGATCTGGGAGCACTGGTCTGATCACATGGTCTTATTTTGGAAGCACATCACAACTAATTATATGATTTGATGACATGTAATTATTTTGGTGTGAACTACTTTTTCAAGTCTTGTGTCAATCAACAGTAAGAAAACACTTCTATACACATGCAGCTTTATTACAAGTTTGTAGTTATCCAGATTAATCATCATAACTAACATTTGTTTAAATGAAGTTTGTTAAATTAGCTTGTTCAGCTGCAGGTCGGCCATGTTTGTTTATCGTTTGTCTTGGGTTTGATTTTCCGACAAATTAGCACGTGAAAGCAACGCTGTCTCCCAGATGTCGGACCTTCCCTACTGCACATGAACACAGCGTCTATACAGAGTGATCTGAATCCAACTCACCTGTGTCACCATCCACCTTGTCCAGCGAAGACGACGAATCAGACTGGAAACAGACAGAGGGCTTTTATTATGAAAGAGAAAGAGCCGCTGAATAAAAGAGTTTACGTATTATTTCCCTACTGCATGCCTGTGACAGTCAGTATTTGTGACTTCAACTGCATCTTCAGTAGTTTTAGTTTACTAAATAATAGGTGATGCTTATTGAAGCCCTCAACCCACTATCTTGTCATTATTTTCAAGGCTTTTCTACTCTAATGGATAGCAGCTGAGGAGAGTGATGTAAGAGGAAACAGAGGGAAAATGAGGGAGAACAACAGCATCTTGTAATCAAAAAATATGACTTGATATGTGTCTTAGTCTGTCGACCCATGGAGCGACCCACTCCACCCACCTTCTGTGCGGCCATTTTCGTCTGCATGGCCTTCATCTCAGCCAGCAGGTCCATGCCCATGATGGGAACCCCAAAATGGCGAGGGACGTGTGGACTCTCCTTCCTCTCCGTCTTCTCCTCCTCCTCGTTCTCCTCCTCGGCAGGTTCAGCGGCGGGCGCGGAGGCCTCCGCCTCGGCTGGGAAGTCCGTGAGGTCCTGGGACGGCGCCCTGGGGAACTCCTGCTGGGGCTCCGCCGCGGGTCCGGGGCTTTTCATCGCCGCCCTGGGCGACGTCGGCACGGACTCCTCTGTCACCGTGGTAACAGAGGAAGCGGGCGGAGGAGGTGTGATGGAGGCGGCTCCGTGGCTCTTCTCTGAGCGGGACGTCCGGGACTTGATGAGGTTGAGGAAGCCGCTCTTCCTGGATTCGCGTTTCTTCTCCGCTGCTTCCTGGGTGCTGGAGGACGGGCCTTTCTCACGCCGTCTGGAGGGCAGTAGAGATGAGAATAGAATTAGAACAGAATAGATATGTATTACCCCCAATGGAAATTTATCTAGTGGTTGCAGTAGTGAAACTTGGGGACACGATGATGATCTAAAAACAGTGAATTAGACACTTCATCAACATCATATCACCTCAACACTTCATCCATTCATTAAATATACAATATGCAAATACAATATTACATCCATTCATTACAAAAATTACTCAAAAGTTCATTCAAAACCAACAATAGAATGTCCTAAATAGAATTCACCAGTTCAATTCTAACAGTTACGAACGAGGTGGCAGATCTTGTATTTATTTGTGAAAACTATAACTATACATACACAGTTATATCTTCATACAGTAGCTGTATTTGTGTCGATGTTTAAAACGATAGATACATGCAGGTTAGTTTGAATGTATGGCATGAAATCTCACTTGAAGCTGAGCTTAATGACATTCTTGGAGAAGAAGTCATCCAGACCCTCGTCCAGCTTTCCCATGATGCCGTTCTGCTCTGCTTCCTGTGGCGCTGAGCTGCTGGTTGGCTCCCGCTGGAAGGCCAATGGTGAGAAAGAGCAGAGAACACATGGAAGACAGACAGAGAGACACGCAGACTCAGTAACCTTTACATTTTAGGCATTGAGCTTGTATTCATATCCAGAGCGACTTACAATGAGTGCAACAGTGTAGAATTAGCTTCAATTCCAACATCATCAACATCATTAAAAGCAACCAAAAGTGTGGAGGTCAAAGGTCAAAGGTTTGGGACCCTACAGGCGGTCGGCTGGGTTTAGTCCTCTTCTTGGGTTTGGGGCGGAGCTTGGTGTGATGCTCCAGCTTCCTGCACTCCACAGTGGGCAGCTCCAAACAGACGGGCTTCAGGTCCGCGGGGGGAGGGGGAGGGGGCAGGTCCGCGTAATAGGATGACTTTCTGTCCAATGGCTGAGCAGGAGGAGGGGGAGGCGGGTCCTCCACATGGATGGGCACCTCCTCCAACGCCTTGTCCAGGTCAAACTCCATCTCTGTTTGACAGGTGGACAGCACCAATCACAACGGGAATTAAAGTGAAAATTTAGCATTCCCTATTGCTGCGTTCAAGACAGATCAGAGAGTCGGAAATTCCGACTTCCTACTAGTAAAAATGCAACGAAACGGCCCTTCAAGTTGGACGCACATTATAAATGCTACACCACATTACTTTTACCATGTTTATAATCTACAAAATACACTTCAGTTTGATTTTCAGCCCTTAAATTCATCAAAACACCTGTGTTGTAAATGGTTAAACATGTAAATTTGATTTGTAAAGTTTCACATACATTTGCTCAAGCTCTACACAAACTAGCTAGCTAACAGTGCTAAATCTCATTGACTTCGCATTAGCTGTTGCATGGGGAATAGTATTTTACATTGGGCAAAGATATTGTTTCTCCCCTGGTTTTTCTAACCTGGACCACATGAACGCATCAAGGCTAGCGGTGAATTTCCAACTTCTGACTGAATAGGACGCGGCATATGTTGTCATCATCAGTATCAGGATCTCATTAATTGCCACGTATAATTTCCCTGGGTCCAGACCTTTGAATCCTCCCACTCCACCGAGTGGAATGACTGGTCTGGCATCGTGACATGAAACAGCGGTTTCTCTCGGTTGAAAAATGATCGGTCCAATGAGCGCCGGGGGGGGACTAACGATTAGCCAATCAGCGCCATGGGCGGGACTAACGCCATTGTCAAGCTGTTGTCAAGCTGTGTGCCTGAACCAAGGAGGAGTGAGTAATAACAACAATGGCGACCGCTATAGACAAGATAGACGCTGCTATCTAATTTATTTTACATAGACGGCATGTCTTCTCGCCCAACATCGTACTTTGTTTTTACTTCGCTCCGTGTTGTCAAAGATGCTCTATACTTTCTGAACCGTCTCTGGTGTTGTCATGGTTACGCATCAGTGTCGACTTAAAATGACGTTAGATTCAGGCGGATACGTTGGTCTCTAGTGATTGGTTAGAGAAAATCGAATCGAATCTCCCTCCCCCACGGAAATCGGTTAGAGTGGAGGCAATGTCAGACTGAAGATGGAAATGGAGTGAAACGAGTTGACAACTCTGTCTGATATCATGCAAACGTATAATACATGTAGAGTAATCTGTCTTGGTATTCTGGTACAGAGTCATACCTGCAACTTGCAAGGTATCACAGTAGATACTCATACACATGAGGGACAACAGGATCCACTGTAATTCTTATCCAGAGCCAGAATATATATGTAAACAGTAGAAAGTAAGTCAATAAGCCGGATAGTAATGAAGTAGAAGGGACAACAACAGAATGTTTAGTAGAGGAGGAGGAAGGGATCGTTTTCTAGTTTCTATTTGCCATCTGAAATAAATCTTTTCTGTATTTTCTGTGCGACTCACCAAAGGCCACAGAGACCGGCCGCAGCATCCGGACCAGAATGCTCTTCCTCTTGGATCTGGACATCTGGAGAGCAAAAGCAGACAACAGATTTCTTTTTATGATGCTTTTATCTTATTTATTTGCACATGGACAAGTACAGATCCTGCAAGGCTGGAAACAATGAGTTGGTTTTAAATGAGACTGTTAGAGTCTGTTTGGGATTAGACCGCTGCTGAGTCTGCTGGTGCAGCACGAAACCAGGTCCGGCTTGAAGTTAGTTGAGGATGTATCAAAAATGTATGTAAAGAAATGTAAAAAATAATTTATGATTTGTTGTTTGTGTTACACAGTAACTGTTGCAAACATATACAAAACAGCTTTAAACAGCTTTAAAAAATAACACCACTACCAACAGATACTAAAACTAGAACTGAAATAAAAACTAAACTAAACATTTGTAAAAAAAAAAAAATAATAAAAAAAACAACAACCTAAAACTACCAAACCCACACTAGAAACGAACTAAAACTAAACAGAATTTAAAATGAAAATTGAAAACTGGATAAAAATAAAAACGAATGAATTTCTAAAATGATAACTCTGGTCCAAACAGGAGAACTGAATCCATAAGGTGAAAAAAAAAAGTGAACTTTAACAAGCTGCTACACAACTAGTCTGTCCGTGTCCTGTCTTCCTACCATGCAGGTGTCCATCTCCTCCAGCCGGCGGTCCTGGGTCTGGGTCTGGGTCTGGTTCCTATTCTGGTCCAGCTCCTGGTCCTGGTCCTGGTCCTGGTTCTGGTTGTCCGGCTGCAGAACCGTCTCATCCAGAACCTCTGCCTCCATCTGGGGCTCCTGACGCAGCAGAGGCTGGCCCTTCCTGGTCAGGTGGTCGGCCTGGAGACAGAGAGGGAGACAGACAGGTAACACTTCATTAACTAATGTTAACTAATGCATTTACTAACATGAATTAAACATGAATAACAACATTAATAAAGATTAGGTCATGTTAAATGCATTAGGCTAACATTAGTTAATGAACACTTAATGGAGAGAGAGAGAGAGAGAGAGGGAGAGGAGAGAGAGAGAGAGAGAGAGAGAGAGAGAGAGAGAGAGAGAGAGAGAGAGAGAGAGAGAGAGAGAGAGAGAGAGAGAGAGAGAGAGAGAGAGAGAGAGAGAGAGAGAGAGAGACTAACCAGAGTATGTTGTGATCTGGACAGAGACTCCAGGATTTCATCCACGATGCGATCAGAGAGAAACGACGCCAGGCTCAGCTTCACCTCACTGTTCCACACACACACACACACAACACAGACACACAACACACATGCGCACACACACACACACACACAGACACACAACACACACACACACACAACACACAAACACACATGAATAATGAGTAGGCGAGTATGGAGTTTGTTCCTTAATTTGAACCTCTAACAAGATTTAAGAGTGAGCTGAGTACTGAGGTAACACACACACACACACACACCACACACACACACACACACACACACACACACGCACACACACACAAACCTGATCTTGTTGATGATGTCGACGCCGGACTGCTCCAGCAGCGTTGTGGTGATGAAGCTGCGGGGAACGCTCATCCTGCCGGCGCTGGCCTTCAGCAGGTCCTGACGAAGACTGCTCCTCTTCATCACATGAGGACACAGACCTTCAGCAGAGTCCACCATCGAGACCAGCAGCACCTGGGGGGGTGTGTGTGTGTGTGTGTGTGTGTGTGTGTGTGTGTGTGTGTGTGTGTGTGTGTGTGTGTGGAGGGTGGGGGGGGGGTATGGGGAGAACTTCATGACTTCTACAGTTTTCACGACAGGAAAGATACATTTATTTCAACAATAACAACACTACTACTACTACTACAACCAGTACTACTACTAATACTGCTTCTACTACTACGGTTGTCACTATTACTACTGCTAGTAGTACTACTAATGCTATTACCACCACTACTACTACTAGTGCTTCTACTATTAGTGCTACTTTTACTGGTACTACTGCTAATACTACTAATGCTACTACCAGTACTTGTACTGCTTCTTCTACTACTACTACTACTACTTCTTCTACTTGCACTACTACTACTACTACTACTTCTACTGGTACTACAATTAATAGAATAGAATAGAATAGAATGATCCTTATTGTCATTATACTCAGGTACAATGAAATTTCGCCTGGCTTCTCTCGGTGTAGTTAAAATAAAGACAAATAAATAAAAGCAGTAGTAAAAGCAGTAATAGCAGCATAATGTTACAAAAGACTTGTGCAAGTACAACTTAAAAATAAAAGGCACCAGTTAAATTAAATTTACACATTTACAAATTTACAAAAGGTTGAATGTTATAAATATTAATAAATAGATGTTAAATCCTTGTGTTTATAAATTGTGTCTACGACTAATGCTACTATCACTACTTCTACCACTGCCTCACTACTACTACTATTAATAGTAGTATTGTACAAACTGCTACTACCACTCCTCCTACTACTACTACTACTGTTTCAACCTGTACTACTACTACTAAAACTAATGCTACTGCTACTATTAATGTTATTACTTCTGCTGCTATAGTTTTACTGGTAGCAGCACTACTGGCACTGCCACTATTACTACTACTTTCAATCTAAAGTAATCTTTAGATTGAAAAACATAATGTAAAGTTAATAACAGTAATATAGGGTATGATCTAAACACTGATATAAATCCTGAGCTCAGTACCTGCAGCTGTTCGTCCATCACCCGGGCCACCTCTCCCGCCATGGACTCCAGTTTGTCCTGGATGGCCCCGACACACGGACCCCTGCTGCCCCCGCTCCTCAGGTGGTACAGGTTGGGGAGGAGCTAGAGGGGCGAGGGAGGTCCGGACAGCATGGGAGAGAGAGAGGAGAGGGAGAGAGACAGAGTAAGAAACGCTCTATTTTTAATGGCTGATATTATATTTTGCTGATTTAGGTGGGTAGGCAGTTTATTGTCCTCGAGAGTCAGGTGCAGCAAATACATGCACATTTAAGACAATATAAGACAATATTCCATACATACAGAGACCCCAGAAATACAAACATAAATTACAAACATACACACATTCCCAAACATTTCCAACAGTAAATCTATAGAGTTATTAGTGCATGTATGGCAGAGGGGACAAAGCTTTTGCGTGTTTGAGCGTCCTGTATCTATCGGTTTTTATTTCTCTTCACAAACACGAGTTACATAAACACAGAAACACTGGCAGTCAGTGCAGAGTGGAGCGTCTGAAGACACAGCAACTTTTCCGTCACACTGACTCTCATCGCTCTCGTTCACATAAGATCCCGACAAGGAAAACTTCTGGAAGATTTCTGGGCGGTTACTTGGCCCGGTGCTGAGACTTCTGGCTTCTAAAACTCACTTTCCAGCCCGTACTCTGATTTGGAACAAAGCACCCCAGACACTGGGAGCTTCAACGGTCGATAAAAGTCATAAATTCCTTAACCCACCTCTACGTAGAATCATTATCTCAGTAGAAAACAGTAGAAAACAGCATGATGTACCGTCTTGGAGTTCCTGGCGTCCTTCATGAGGTTCTCGGCCACCTTCATGTCCTCCTGAACCGAGTCCGTCTCCGTGAACCGCAGAGAGTTCAGGTGGTCCTGCACCTTCACACACATCCTGTCCATCATCTGGACCAGAGGCAAGGGTCAGGGAGGGTCAGAGGTCAGAGGGTGTCAGAGGTCAGAGGTCACAGAGAGAGAAGAGAACAGGTTGATTAAGTCAAACGAAAAGTCGGGTAATGAAGTCTAGGCCACCGAGCTGCAACGTGTGCAATATGTGTGTGTGGTGTGTGTGTGTGTGTGTGTGTGTGTGTGTACCTGCTGTGTGGTGGTGGTGACGATCCCCTGCTGCAGTCTGTAAGCTTGCTCCTGCAGGTATTTACGCGTCTCGTGGTTCCTCAGCAGGTATTGCTCCATCTGCACATCAACACACACTTCACATTTCAAAATGTGATCCATTGCAGTCTAGAAATTACACTTTAAAGGGTCTCTGTGTAATTTCTGGTCCAATGCTGGCCTCTATCGTACAGCGTTGTCATGACAACAACACTCTGCCCTCTGAGACCATCATCAGCATGGTGGGCTGGTTTCACATCAACAACAATCAACCTTCTGTCATGTTTTACCGAGTTAGACCATTTTTTTATTCGATGAACGCTTGTTGTGATCAGGATTCTGTTGTCTGTGGGTTTTTGGAAAATATCTAAGTAACTCCACTTCCCTGGAGCATAAATGTGCCTGTGTCTGTTAAGATTCAAGCTGTTTGGAGGATTATATACATGCCGAATTTACCAGAACACCTTACCGATTAGTAATAAAGTCTCAAATTATATTTTCTGATGAATGTTTTCTGCCGATAAGCAAGGCAAAAACAAAGTGCCAGATTTTTGAAGGGACCTTGGTGTGGGAGGAGGGCCTTCAGCCTCGACCCGCTCCTGTGTTTCTGAATGCAGAAATCTGCTCACTTTGTTTCACGCTCTACCATTCAGGAACCTGCTGATATTTACGAGTCATACTATGCTTACATTTGATAACATTTACATTTTAGATTTTAGACATTTAGCTGATGCTCTAATCGAGTAGCAAGAGTAGAATAAGCTTCAGTTCCTAGATCAGCAGCAGTAAGGAGGTCAAAGGTCAGAGGTCACATTTCAAAACTACACAAATCTACATTGAGCCGTATTAAAATCCTGAACAAAAGAGGACAGCGACCTTCAGCAGGGCGTCTTCAGTCTTCTCTGGACTCGCCTTCAGCGCCTGAGCAGCGTCCATGATGGGGATCGGCATGAAACGGATGGTGTAGTTCCTGATGGGGAGAGAAGAGGGAAAAATAACAGAATTTATCTATTATTCACATTATTAAGGCATTTCTGACAAAAATAATAAATTAAAGACTGAATTTATTAAATAGCTATCAAATTAAATGGTGGATTTAATAAAATGCTATCTTATTAAATGTTGCATCAAATAAAATCAATAAAATTTAATGTTACATCAAATAAAATGCAATTCAATTAAATATTGAAGTGTTAAAACACTACCAAATTAAATGATGCAGTGCATTAAAAAATGCCGTTTCAAGCATGTGTCAATTAGGGTTTTTCAATTCTTTTTTTCAATGCCTGAAAGGCTGAACAAGGCATTTCCACACACAGATGATTACAGACGGATCCTGACTTTAGACTTCAGGTTACATACTTTTCCAGAGCGGCAGCCACATCCTGCAGACCCTGAGGACTGATGCTGTTCCTGTCCCACACCAGCGTCCTGAAGACAGACAGGGAGGACAGAGAAACAAACACTTCATAATTAATATAGAGGCTTAAGAAAACAGCAAAAATTAGAGAAAATAATTCATATTTACATCCACATTTGAGGCATTTATCAGCAGTGAGCAGCGCCCCGTCCAGAGAAAGCTGGACTTTTCAATGTTAGATCTTTTCCTCTGTTGTCTCTTTGGTATAAAGCATCACAGACCGTCTACTGACATCACTGCACAGGAATTCTGGGTACTGAAGTCTTCAAAAATCAACCAATCACCTCTCGCTGCCAGTTGGAGGCGCTAACATGTAAAGTGACATGAGCTGACCTGAGCTTGGTGTTGATCTGCAGGGCCTTGGCCAGCATCTTGGCCCCCATGTCTCCCATGGCGTTCCCGCTGATGTCCAGCTTGGTGAGCGAGGCGTTGCTGCCCAGAGCGCTGAGCACGATGGACAGGTCGGCCTTCAGCCGGGAGTCAGCCAGCGACAGCGAGGTCAGCGGCTGCAGGGGAGCAGAGCGGAGCGACAGGTTTACATGCTGCTTCCTGCAGGATCTGATTCTCCAAACTGCCTTATGAAAGCAGTTCAGACAGTTTGGGTGGAATCTAGTGCTGGGCGATATGGTGGAAATCAATATCACGATGATTAGAAGGATTTTTTTCATTATCAATATATATCACAATATGGATCACGTCTGCAAAATCACATGTTAAATGATCAAATTAAAGTATAGTATAGTATCTTGGGTTGTGTAACTTCCTGGCCATGATAAAACCCCCAAATCAGTGATTTTTTAGGCAAAATAGGCAAAAAAAAGACTCATTTTTTATATATTGTCAGAATCTGCTTTGTCAAACTCCTGTCTCCCACCTTTTTTCACCTATTTACAATTATTGATAAACGTTTTATTTTCTTCGTTCCATCATCATAAGTTTCCTCCGACTGGATTTCGGTGTTCCACTTGTTAAAACTGAAAGGTTTAATAAACATAAAGAAAGAGATTCACTTCAAAACAATTCAGCAGCAGGACTAGTTTTTTATATATAATCAGAATCTGCTTTGTCGGCGTTCCTTTATGTGCTAGAAGTGATTTTCAGACTGTTCCTCCAGACAACGGCAGTGAATGGAGAGAGAAAAAAAACACAATTCTCCAGTCTGCTCTACCGGAGCAACAGATCACAGAATCACTGATTTGGGGGTTTTATCATGGAGGAAGAGACACAACCCAAGACTCTACCAGAGCTACACAGAGATGTAATGTTCATCCCATTGAACTGACTGGTAATGTTTGGTGTGATGTCAAACAAAACTGACCCTAAACAAGAAAAGAGAGAGAGAGAGAGGCAGACAGAAAGAGAGAGAGACTGGTAGGAGTGACAGGAAGTGTATGAGCGAGGGAGGTAGAGAGAGACAGGAAGTTGATCCAGTTGGTAGAAATACATACGAGAGAGACAGAGATTTGTTTTAATATTTTTTAGCAATGTTGAACAGTTTCCCTCACCGACTCTTCCTCCTGGATCATGTGAACCAGGTTGTCCAGGACCTGAGACACATTCCTGCAGGAAAAGGAGCAGAAGAAGAGTGTGATTGAATGGCAATGAACCAATTAATCAAATGATTCAATCAAAATAATTGGTTTAAGTTTAACTGATTGATTAGCTGACTCATCAAGTCATTCATGTATAAATTCCTGCTTTAGTTTAAATGACTTAAACGTGTCGAGCGGTCAGACCACTGGGCGATAGTTACTTAGATCATTTTTTTTGCCCTTTTTCCCCAATTCACCCACGTTTCATGCTTTCATGCTGACAGCGATATTACAGTAAGGTTTCAAATTAGTGTTTGTTCCACTGCAATAAGATCATCAAGTCATCAAGATGTAAGAATATAAAACACCATAGTCCCAAAATAATCCCACAGAATGGACAAAACATGGCAAAAGAACTAAAACAGGAACTAAACCCCAAACCCAAATCTGTGTAAAGCCTAGCATCTAACGGTAAAAAACATGCTACTGAAATGGCCATCTGCTATTGGCTGATCTTTGGTGTCAGGTGATGTCACCACCTGTTGTACTCTGTAGAAGGTAACATTTCCACCTGGGACCAAAGATCAGCCAATAGCAGATGGCCATTTCAGTAGCATGCTTTTTACCATTAGGCTTTACACAGATTTGGGTGTGAGGCTTAGTTACTCTACTCAATTTAAGCCATTTCCGTTGTGGGTTTTTGTTGTGCGTTTGGTTAATATAGTCTTCCTTTTTTATTTGCCGCGTGCATCTAGTTTATGTAGCGCAGCCTGTCTCAGCCACAGTACTGTATATAAACACTGGATCGTTTTAGAATAAACCGATCAACGCCAGTTTGTCACTCACTTGGACTTGATGTTGTTGAAGTTTTTGCCCAGTGAAAGGTGTCTGATGGAGCGGTTCTTGGCCAGCCAGACTAGCAGGGTGGTCAGGTCCATGTCCAAACCTGAGCAGGACAACAGGGACAGGGTCAGGACAGGGACCGGGACAGGGACAGGGACAGGGACCGGGACAGAGGCAGGGACAGGGACAGAGACAGAGACAGGGACAGGGACAGGGACCGAGACAGGGACAGAGACAGGGACAGGGACAGGGACAGGGACAGGGACAGGGACAGGGACCGGGACCGGGACAGAGACAGGGACAGGGACAGGGACAGGGACAGGGACCGGGACTGGGACCGAGACAGGGACAGGGACAGGGACAGAGAGCGGGACAGGGACAGGGACAGGGACAGAGACAGAGACAGAGACAGGGACAGGGACAGGGACAGAGACAGAGAGCGGGACAGGGACAGGGACAGGGACAGAGACAGAGAGCGGGACAGAGACAGGGACAGGGACAGGGACAGGGACAGAGACAGAGACAGAGACAGAGACAGAGACAGAGACAGAGACAGAGACCGAGACAGAGACAGAGACAGGGACAGGGACAGGGACAGGGACCGGGACAGGGACAGGGACAGGGACAGGGACAGGGACCGGGACCGGGGCCGGGGCCGGGGCGGGGGCGGGGGCGGGGGCGGGGGCGGGGGCGGGGACGGGGACGGGGGCGGAGGCGGGGACGGGGGCGGGGGCGGGGACGGGGACGGGGACGGGGACGGGGGCGGGGACGGGGGCGGGGACGGGGACAGGGACAGGCTGCGGTCAGAACCAAGATGATACAGGTATGATGTGTATTAAAATCCCCTTAAATTTCCTCTTAAGTAGCTTCAAACATTTTTTCCAAACTGCTTAGAAACAGCTGAATTACTTAAATAATCTCTGTTACTACTCGATTTTAACGGCACAGTTCTTCGGGGAAATTAGGCAACATTTCCATAGAAACGTTACCCATTTATTCAAGGAATCTTTTAAAAAGTTTAAAATGTAAAATGCAGCCACCGTTGTCGGAGATGTCCAGACTGGAGATGTTGGGGATCTCAGCGATGCAACCCTCCAGGATCTGAGAGCCTCCTGAACGCAGCTGGGAGCAAACACAGCAACACAGGGTCAGTCCATCAATACACTGATCAATATTAATGTCAATAAGTAGTGAATGTCCATTCTTTCATTCACAGGCAATTTGCTTCTACTGTATAAAGTCTATAAGAGAGATTTGTCTGCTGTATTCATGCACAATAGATGCAGGATGAATGCTTTTATTTTATCAGCCTGTTTGTTAAAGCTTCCATATTATTCTCAGGTCTCAGGATCAGATTAATCTTCTTCATGATGTTCTGCAGATAAATGTAGTTTAGTTCAAAGTTGAACTGAATGAATTAAACTGAATGAACGTGAAGACTGAGTCATCACAATACTGGCTCCTGATTGGCCGACAGCAGCGGCTCCTCTAATTCAAATGAGGTAAACCTGCTGAGTGGAGGCTTTCCAGTTCAAGTGCTGCAAACTGGACCCTGATTGGACGGATTTCAGTCATTCTTTTAGTGAGGGAGCCAATCAGGATGAGTCCAGCTGTGATGCGTTTCCTGGTGTTAGACTGAAACTGACTGGATTTTAAAAAATACAATAACTTTAACCACTCATACAAAGTCAAATGTTAACAACATCTTCATGAAACATCTTTGTTCATATATGTGTACAAAAAGAGGAACATTTTTGTTCCTGTAATACAGGACCTTTAAAGTGAGCAGAGGCTCAGTTCAGTTGTTGTTGAGTTTTACCTCACAGCAGCTGAGATCCAGAGAAACTTCACTGAGGTTCGGGTTGCAGCCGAGTCCCAATAACAAAGACCTGCAGACAGAAAAACACACAAGTCAACAGACTGGTTCTCAGCTCAGTGTGACACTGACAGAGCCGGCTGCAGTGTCACACTGTGACCAGAGGTGAGACCAAGTCCACTCTGCTCGAGTCCTGAGTCAGTCTCAAGTCTTGAGGCACAAGTCTCAAGTCAAGTCCCAAGTCTAAATGTAGATTACCAAGTCAAGTCCAAGTCAAGTCCATGTCATTAATGTCAAGTCTCAAGTCTAAATGTAGAACAGCAAGTCAAGTCAGAACAAATCAAGAGTCCAGTATCAATTTAATATCTTATAGAAAACTAAATATCTAGGACTTTTCAATGCAATATGGTTTTAATAGGATAAAAACTTGGTAAGAGCATCATGAGTTTGATTTCTATAATCAGTTTCAACTTCAATAAATTCAATCATTCCATACAAATTCAGAAAACAGAATTTAAATTCAGTCGTCCGCTGGAACAAATCTCATCACTTTCAATCTAAGTCATTTACACAAACACAAGATCTCAAGTCAAGACTTTAGAAACCTTTTCAAGTCATCAAAGTACAAGTCAGAGTCAAGTCCCAAGTCACCAGAACCCAAGTCAAGTCAAGTCTCAAGTCTTCTCTTCATGCATCAAGTCAAGTCTCAAGCTATTAAAACTGTGACTCGAGTCCAAGTCATGTGACTCGAGTCCCCACTTCTGACTGGTATCTTCAATCTGTGGTGTTCACTGCTTTACAGGGATTATTTTATGATGGGTTTTTTTTTAATGTTTTTATGTTGTAGGTTTACTTGAGCGCCTCCAGCGGCAGCCTGGTCCCTGATAGGCTGACGGAGCTGACAGCCTGAGCGCTGCTGAAGAACTGCTTGAAGGACGGGGGCACTTCCTTACACTTCCTGCATCCACACAACAACAACAACAACAACAACAACAACAACAACAACAACAACAACAACACAACAAGACAACACCATACAGAGTAAGATAAGATTACACTTTACTGTCCATCGTCATGGAAATTTGTTTTGTGACCAGCGCCAGAACAACACACATCACACCAAATGAATAAGATCACAAGATAACAACAACATCCAAAAATCAAACTTCTTAATTAGCTACAATGTTGTCAGAATTGACTTTGCTGACTCTCAACTTTTGTCCAACACATATTAATGTGACAACAGGCATTGCATTTTAATATTTTTCTCATATTTTGTGATCTTTTGATGGCAAATAATAATCAGGGGAATATGGTCTTATGTTAATGTGGTAAAACTGTAAAAAAAACCAAATTATGAAATGAAACCTGCTTATCACTATGAGTGAGGCAAAAATAAAGATGTTTACCTGTCCACTATAACTATATAAAACTGCGCTATACCTGGAAGCTGCTGTTAAATCTTGCTCAAATTTAGTTTAGTTTATTGGACATGTAAACTATATTTACAAGTTCCAGCTGTAGGCAGTTTGTTGAGTTTCCATTAGGAGTATGGTGAGAGGCAAAATGTCCTTTTCCTCTTTGAAAAAACAATGACTTACGCATCAATCATGATACAAACTCTGATACAAGTAATAGGCTTGTATTCCATCAGAAACTATATATGAGTAATAATTCAGAATCCAGTTTATGTGAGTTGTACGCTGTCAGAAGGAGGTGTGTGTGTGTGTGTGTGTGTGTGTGTGTGTCTGACCTGTGGGAGAAGACGGTCTTGGACATGTTGAGGACAGACAGATGCTTTAGAGAACCTCTCAGCAGAGACGCACACACCTGAAAACACAACAACAACCTGAGTGACACAGCAGCAGAGGAGAGAAAAACTTCATACCAACCCAGACCAAAACCCTGCTGGTTCAGACCGCTGCTGCAGACAGACAAACCAGACCGGACCAAGACAAAAAAAAAAAAAACCAAACTGATTTTACACTGCGTCACAAAATGTGCAGAGAGCTGCTGCATGTTACCTGATCCAGATACAGCTGGACAAGCTGAACTAAACCAAACTGGACCAAACTGGACCAAACTAAGCCAAACTGGACCAAACTAAACCAAACTGGACCAAACTGGACCAAACTGGACCAAACTGGACCAAACTAAACCAAACTGGACCAAACTGGACCAAACTGGACCACACCTCACCTTACCTCTTTCAGAATGAGTGGATTCTTATTCAACAGGATATCCACATTCGTCTGAAAAAGCTTCAACATAACCTATTCAAATTTAAATTTATGTAAAAATAAACCATTATTTTTTCACCATGCAATTCAAGTTGACTCTCTCCTAGTTTAACACAGAACAGGGTTCGTAGTACAATATGCAAAACGTTCCTTATCGATTAATTTTCCATTGTCCTTTTTTTTTTTTATTGTGCCCATTTATAGTTTCAGATCTTTCATTTGATGTGTTCGATGGGAAATAGGCTGGATTTGCCAGCTTTATTTGAATATTTTGGTTGTTAAATTAGTCTTAAACTCAATTCCAGGCTGATTAAAAGGCCTTAATTAAAAAGATGATCCTTCTGAACCCTGAGCTCCCTCTCCCTCGGTCACCTGGTCCAGAGAGCAGTCGCTGTTGGAAAGGTCCAGAGTCTCCAGACAGTTGGGGTGGGACAGGAAACTGTGCAGGTTCTGCAGCGGAGGAGAGACAAGACAACATGCAACACACAACATACAACTGCTGCCATGTGAAAACCTCGTTTCTCTGAAACGTCACATTTTCAGGAACTAAGAACAGCCTTGTTTCAGCTGGACCACTGTGTGTTTTTAACTTTATCTGATGAGTTTGAAAGGTTTCATCAGCCTGAGAGTCACAGAGTTTGTCTTAACTCATAAGGAAACATATAATCCTTCAATTAAAGTTAAATCCAAAGTTTGATCTCAGCTGTTAGCAGTGACAGAGGGGAAGCAGAGGAGCGTCGTACCGGCAGGTCGTCTCCTCTCAGAGAGTTCCCCGACAGGTCCAGCAGGCTGAGGCTGCTGCAGACCGCAGGGTTCGAACACAGAGCCTGACACAGGCTGTTCACTCCTGCAACACACACACACACACACACACACACACACACACACACACCCACACACACACACACACACATACACATACACACAATTCAGTTCTGTTCAGGCCGATAACACTGAACTTCAGTATTCAAACTTCCTATGTCTTCGTCTCTGAGATGCTCAGTTTACTGAATATTAACGAAACTGAAACCACTCTCCAACATGGTTTCTGGTCTTTTTGTGCGACTTTTCAGATGAGTTCCCTACCAAAATGAAAGGTGGCATGAATTCATACATATTTCAGAAGGTAAAGACCAAATTTCATAAATATCTATAGATATTTAGACATATAAAAACCATCAGTTATGACCTTAGACACAACAAGAAGTGTTAAATGAAAACTGTGTAATATGAATTATATTCATTACTGATTGTGAATTTCTGGTCATGCAGTGTCCGGATTTGGATACAGTTACGTTAATGTGTGTAATTTGGTTTCTACTTGTGGAAGTAGTCGATTGCAGATATTGCTGCTGCGATCAATCAGTCATTTAAACACTGGTCACTGTTCAGGAGAGAATTGATCTGCTGATCAGTGATGTAAATATTTTACATCATCTCTCCTGAAACTCAAGATGCAGAGAAAGCTGCCAACAGCACACGATCTGCTTCTGTCTGTTGTCCCTATCTGTTTCTCTGCTGTGTGTGTGTGTGTGTGTGTGTGTGTGTGTGTGTGTGTGTGTGTGTGTGTGCTGTTACCTTTGGGAGACATGGAGGTCTTGGACAGGTTCAGCTGTTTCAGGCCCATCGGCAGTTTGGCCAACTGAGCGCTGAGAGCAGAAACTCCTGCAGAGGGAAACACAGTCAGCTCAGACTGAAGAAGAGAAACCTGCCGTCTGTCTGCTGCTTCATCCCAACATGCAGCAGCCGCCTTCACTCTTTCACCAGTCCAATAGATTTATGGAACAGAATTCACCAAACCACAGCCAGAATTCATCAGCAAATAATAAATATAACTCCAATATGGCCACCAGAGGGCGCTACATCACCTGAAAGCCCTCTATACAAGTTAATGGTAAAGCAGGTGTGTTTGTTTAGGGGCATCAGCATGTTTCATAAAGCCGACTTTTAGACTTTTTAGACTGTTTCTGACTAAACATAAAAAATGAAACTTAAACTTTAATTGTAAATGTTCAAGAAAAATGACAGCAAGAAGTTAATTGTTGATGGACATGATGTCCAAATGAGTTAAGTAAAGTAGATACAATGGAAAAAATAAATATACATGTGTTTTGCATATTGTACAGCTAACCCTATTCTGTATTAATCTGATGCTAATGTCAACAAGATAAATGCATGCTGTATATTACAATATGAGACCTTTAATAACTGTATCTAAGACATTTTAATACTTTTTAATGCCTCAAATTTAGATAATTTAAGACTGTATATCCCCTCATGAACACTGCTCAAAGGATGTTTTGTGTGTGTGTGTGTATGTGTGTGTGTGTGTGTGTGTGTGTTTGTGTGTGTGTGAGACCTTTGTCCTCCAGGGAGTTGTTGGCCAGGTTGAGTGTGTGCAGAGCGGAGGCGGGGTTGTGTGACAGAGCGCCGGCCAACTTCTGAGCAAAATCACTGAGGAAGAGGAGGAGGAGGAGGAGGAGGAAGAGGAGGAAGAGGAGGAGGAGGAGGAAGAGGAGGAGGAGGAAGAGGAGGAGGAGGAGGAGGAGGAGGTGGAGGAGGAAGAGGAAGAAGAGAAACCAAACGACACACTCAACAACCAGATTTAATAGAAGCTGTCATAATGTATAACATGTATAATGTATGTGATAATTTAGCACCATATTTGCAGTTTGCCATCCTAATGTGTTACATTATGTATAAATTATTATGAAACAGTGTGAGTCAGATTTGGTTCGTTACTCCTCATCCAGCTGCTTTCAGTAGAAGTTTTGTCAAAACCACACTGAAGCCCAGCGAGGGGAAATATTAGGGCTGCTAACTATTATTTTCATTATCAGTTAATCTCTCAATTATTTTTCAGATGAATCATTTAGTCAATAAAATGTCAAAAATAAAGACAAATGTCTATTACAAGTTACCAGAGTCCAAAGTGATTCTGAAAATGTCTTACTTAGACAAAAAAAAAAAGTATTAATTTTCTCATGATATGAAACGGAGAAAAGCAGCAAATCTCAGCATTTGTGAAGCAAATGTTTGGTAATTTTACTGATAAATGACTAAAACGATTAATTGATTATCAAAATCAGTACATTTTCTGTCAACTGATTAATTGACTAATCATATAAAGATAGTAAAGTGCAGTCTGGTAGCAAACTGCATCACCTCAGAGAGCATCCTGATTTTTCTACCAGACAGGAGAACGGAACAAGCCGAACCAGCATGACAACATTCAGAAAACGTCTCTGAGCCGGCAGGATCTCTGCCAACATGGCCGCCAGAAACAGCTGATCAATACAGCAGAGAGCAGAGCGTGATGGAAGTGATGCTTTTTATCCAAAATCTACTTTATCCTTAGTAAATTTCATCACAAACTAAATATTCGAATATTCCTCTACACCAAGCGCTGAGTATTGGACCGTGAGAAACTGGACTTGGTCTGTTCTGTTCCTCGGGACCTGGACCGGTTCTGCTGTTTGACCTCTGACCTTTTGAGGCCGGCGTTGTCCAGCAGCAGCTCCTCCAGCCGGGTGGAGCGAGACACCACCCGCAGGATCTGCTCACACACATCCGCCGACTGGAACACACACACACACACACACACAGGGATTTTATAGTAAAACATAACAACCCGTTCAACTTCAATTAAACTTTACTGATAAGACACACATTTACATATTGCCATTCATTCAGAAATTCAAGCAAACATAAAAAATATTAAATTCAATAACAAGAATCCTAAACGACAAAATAAATCTAATCTAAATCTGTATGTTGTTCACATTGATTGATGACGAATAATAATGATAATATTATTTTTTTATGTAGTCATTTCACTGTACTTTCTTCATTCAAGTAAATTCTCTAGCAAAAATATAATATAACTATAAAGCTGCCATAGGAATGATAAAAACAGAAACACAAACAAAATGTGCAGCTTTAACATGTTTTGATTATCTAACCCAACCCCAAACTGTTCTACATTAAAGAGTAATATTTTAGTTTTTATTTTATTTCTATTTCAGTTTACAACAATGTTTTTTAACACCTAGTTTTCCTCTTAGTTTTAATTTCTGATCATATCCCTGGTGAGTTCACAGCCTGCTGGACAGAAACACACTGTAGAGGTAGAAATGAAAAATGTAAGCAGTCCACACACACACACACACACACACACACACACACAGCTCACTCTGACAGCTGGACCTTTGCCCTCTCACTGCAGCACACACAGCTGTCTGTCTGTCTGTTTACAGTGGAAACCAGGTCACAGAGGGCTGATGGGTAAATAACGACTCGCTCTTATCGCCTGCAGAGCGACGAGTCATCGCTCAGACGGATAAACACACATGAACTTTTCATTTACAGAAAGGAGTTTCCCCGCCTTGTTAGGCTGAAATAAACCTTTATAATGTATAAAGTAGTATAAAATATCACAGTAAGTCGAGTCAAACTGATGCAAGTTATGAAGATTGGGTATTTTAAGGGGAAAAAATGTAATGTTTTCTGAATTTGTATGGAATGATTGAATTTATTGAAGTTGAAACTGATTATAGAAATCAAACTCATGATGCTCTTACCAAGTTTTTATCTTATTAAAAGCCATATTGCATTGAAAAGTCCTAGATATTTAGTTTCTTTAAGATATTAAATTGATACTGGACTCTTGATTTGTTCTGACTTGACTTGCTGTTCTACATTTAGACTTGAGACTTGACATTAATGACATGGACTTGACTTGGTAATCTACATTTAGACTTGAGACTTGACTTGAGACTTGTGCCTCAAGACTTGAAACTGACTTGGGACTCAAACAAAATTCACTTCGTCACACATCTGCTTTGACCCTTGATCTCCCTTGTTGCTTGTAATGTTGGTGATCTCAGAATTAAACCTTCTTCTTCTTCTTCTTCTTCTTTTAGACTTGAGACTTGACATTAATGACATGGGCTTGACTTGGACTTGTTAATCTACATTTAGACTTGAGACTTGACTTGAGACTTGTCCCTCAAGACTTGAGACTGACTCGGGACTCGAGCAGGGAATACAAGCAGCAGCAGAGAATCGGCGAATGGGACAAAATCAGAGTTGGATGAGAGGTTAATTTAAGGAACAAAAATATAATAAAAGATAACGTTGGCCATAATTTTGGGGCAAAATGTTTCATCTAATTTGCCTGCCTGTACATCATGGTTTCCACAGATCACAGCTGTGTGTTCGCTGCTCTGACAGCAGGATCTGTGTTTCCTGTCTGGACGGACGGACGCTCGGAGGTTTTACCAGCTTGTAGTCTTTGGTGGAGAGCTTGGTGAACCACTGGTTGTACTCCAGGACTGAGATGATCGCCACCAAATCCCTACAGACACAAACACAACAGACACACAGCAGTCTGTAGTAAAGACTCACTGGAACAAACAGCTTCATACACAGTTCATGCATTATTCTATTCTATTACTATTATTATTGATGCATCTATTTATTTTTTACAACAGTCTATATCAAAGGCACATTTGAAGAAACAACTTAATATTTATCATGCATTATGATAATAATAACTTCTGATAATAAGTAACTGATAATAATAACTATTATTATTATTAGTAGTAGTAGTACTAGTCGTATATAAATAATAATTTATTTGTATTATTTGCACTTTCATTGTGTATTTATTTTCACTTTTCTAACAGAGTTAAAGAGTGCCTGAATAAAACCACACTAAATAAAACATTGATAAATAGAAGCCAATAAGACAAAAAAAAACAAACACATACTTGAATTAAATGCAGGGTCAGTAAGAAATCTGTGTAAAATCTTGTCTACAAAAATGTGTTGAAGCAAATGATTGAAAATAAATGTCAGTCTGTACCTGTTCTCCAGGTGGATGAAGTCCTGCAGGTTGAGCTCTCTGGTGTCCTGGGTCAGATAGATGGTGTCCACATCCTGAGAGAGAGAGAGAGAGAGAGAGAGAGAGAGAGAGGGGGGGGGGGGGGGAGGCGAGAGAGAGAGAGGAGAGAGAGAGAGAGAGAGAGAGAGAGAGAGAGAGGAGAGGAGAGAGAGAGAGAGAGAGAGAGAGAGAGGAGAGAGAGAGAGAGAGAGAGAGAGGGAGAGAGAGAGAGGGGGAGAGAGAGAGGGAGAGAGAGAGCAGAGAGAGAGAGAGAGACAGAGAGAGAGAGAGAGAGAGAGAGAGAGAGAGAGAGAGAGAGAGAGGGAGAGAGAGAGAGAGAGAGGGGGGGGGTAGGTGAGAAAAAAGTAGTGTGAGAAAGTGAAAAATAGCAAGAGGCAGATGCACACACACAACAATAGAAG